>NC_041215.1:2068204-2099515 GCF_002837175.3 Physeter macrocephalus
GACGCGCAGGCTCAGCGGCCATGGCTCACGGGCCCAGCCGCTCCGCGGCATGTGGGATCTTCCCGGACCGGGGCACGAACCCATGTCCCCTGCATCGGCAGGGGGACTCGCAACCACTGCGCCATCAGGGAAGCCCCACTCCCATATTTTTAAAAGACATAATCCCGTTGCTCACAACTCTGTTTCCAGTGGTTTCTTGCCACATTCAGAGTCAAATGCAGACTTTTGTCTATGGTCTGCAGCCTTTGCGTGATCTGTCCCTGCATTTCTGGCCTCCTGCTCTGGTGGCATTCTTCTCCAGGAGTGCGCCCCGGCCACCAGGCCATGTTGTTTTTGCTGGAACCCCAGCTCTTCCAGCCTCTGGGTCCTGACGGTTACTGTCTCTCCGTCTGGACACTCTCTGCCAGCTCTCCTCTGGCTCTCTCCCGCACTTCATTCAGATCCCCTCCTGTCTACAGTCGCCCCTGCTCTGCACAGTGGCACTCCCTCCCACCTAACGCTGCCTCGCTTTCCCGCATAGCCCTCCCGCAATTACATCACACATTTACTCATTTGTTTCTGGTCTGGCTTGTGCCCTGAGAGTCCACCTTCACAAGGGCAGGGACTGTCCTGGCCATTGCTGCACCCCCAGCACCTGGCACAGGGCCCAGCACATAGTAGGCCCTCAGGGGAAGCTGAGAGGTCCACCAGGCAGACGAGAAGCCCAGGGGGAGACCACCTGGTGGGTGGCAAAGCTGACCCTTGAACCTGGGCCTCTGAATCCACTTTCCTTTCCTGAAAGTCTCTGCCCTGGGTGTCCATTAAAGGCCCCGGTTCTGTATTCTGCCTTCCCAAGTCCATCTTTCCAACCACACTTACCTTAGCAAGGTGTCAATGATCCTGACTCAATGTAGGGATGAATGGAGAAAGGAAGAAAGGGAGGGAGGGAGGATGGATCATAAGTCCTTCGATTGAAATGTCTTCCTGTGCCCTCTACTCAACCCTCGTAAAAGCAAAGCAGACCTCTCTCTCCTGACTTCACTGTTTCTCTGTATGTGTCCCCAGTTTGCACCTTCTGTTATCTTGCTCACTGAGTTCTATTGATTATTTCTCCCTGGAGTTTCTCTTGTCTGTCACTCCTTCCATTCTCAGCGCTGTCCCCAAAGTCCAAACTCTCATCACGTCTCACTGCTTTGCTGCAGTGAGAGAAATGCAGCAGACTGCATTTCTTTCCACTTCTCCCCTCCTGTCTCCTCCACACCAGGGCCGAACAAAGAGATAGTCCATGCAACCCTTTGACCAGAGAGCCCTACTTCTAGAAGTCTATTCTAAGCAGATCATCAGAGATGTACACAAAGACTTTTATTCAGCAGTGTTCATCATGGTACTACATTATAATAGTGAAAAATCGAAGACAATCTCAACTTCAGTCAAAAAATAGTGGGTTAACTGAATTTTGGTTCATCCATCTGATGCAATAATATTAAACCTTTGAAAAATTATTTTGAGGACTACTTAATAACAAGCAGAAATGCTATTGACATAATATTAGGTGAAAAATCAGGATACAAAACTATAAGTACAATGAGGTTCCAATCTGTGAATAGATAGGTGGACAGAAAAAGTAAAACAGAAAAGAAATAAACTGAAACATCCTGGGTTTTAGTTAAGATCAATGGTTATTTTTAAAGTTCTTCTTGATAGAAGAACTGTATTGTCTGCCTTGCCTTCAATAAGCATGTATATTTAATCAGACCATAAAAATACCATTCTCTGAATACACATCTTTAATTTTTTAATTCTTCCCAATACCTTCAATAAAATTTATGCTTTCACTGCACTGTATCACTGCCTGTCCTCTCCATGTTAGAGCACACCCCAAACTTCCAGGCCTGGCTGTCACAGCCGGCATCTCATGGTCTCAGCCTGCTTCTGCTCGTGTCTCCCCAACTACAAACACATTCTCCAGCCAAACTTGTCCCCATGTGGTTTCCCAACCAGACTTGTGTTTTATGTCCCTGAACCTAGCCTCAAACGATTCAGAAAAGCAAATACACACACACACACACACACGCACACAGAGAAGGAGTACAAATATGGCAAAATATTGATAGTAATTTGTGAACCAAAGTGAAGGGTATGCATCTCCTAGATACTAATTTTGCAACTCTTCTATAGTTGGACATTTTTAGAACTAAAAGTTGGGGGAAATAAAGGAGCAGTATAATCTGGCATTTAAAGGCATTGGCTCTGCTATGAAATGACCTTAGTTTAAATCCCGGCTCTACCACCTATTAATTGGGTGACAATGACCTCAGGCAAGTTACGCACTTCTTAGGTCTCAATTTCTTCATCAGCAAAATGGGGATAATGAAAATCATCATGTATTTATTTCCCACCATTGCCTGGAGAATTGAATACATGAGTGTAAAGGGCTTGGTGAAGAGTCTGGCCCCCCTTGTTCGTTGTGAACGGCTAATATCAGTGTTCAATATAGAAATCAGATTCTTAAGCATGAAGTTATCCGTAATGCTCTCTACCTTCCTAAACAACGCAACCCTGGATAACTAAGTAAAGTGCTGTGGCTTGGGAATCTTTTGCTTATGGGATTCTCTTTCTGCCACTGGCACAGAGCAGGGAGAATGCAGTGCCGTTTCCCACCAGCATCCACATCTCCAGGCCCTGGCACAGTGCCTGGCACAGAGGAGGTAGCCAGTAAGCGCAAAAACCCCAAAATGAGGAACTTGAAGGGTTCAACTTGCGCTTTAAAGAAAGTTCATCTCATCAGACACAAGCTTGTAACCTTGCTGATGCAGCCACTCTATTCCCATGGGCTTCCTGGATGAGGCAACACCTTGATAAATTAGCTGTGGATATAAGCATCCTGCAGTTGGCATGGAAATGCAATTTAATTTCCAATTAAGCCTGATTTCTGGGCCAAGGGATGTGCCTGCCTCACACTGAGAGAATTATTCCAGCCAGACCTATTGTTTCAATGTTGGTGGTTCTCCCATGAAGCGGGCTATCATGGAAACTGGTCCTTTGGCCCTTGGATGGTTCAGCCAGGTACTGCTTTTCCTCCAGAACTGACTTCATACAAGTAGATTCAAGAAAGTTCAAAGCAAAGACAGTCTCTCTGTGGCAGAAATTCTTAAGACAGAACACAGCTAGAAACAGATTGAAAGGGAGAGAGATGCAAGATGGTCCACAATGATGCCCACAAGAAAAAGAAGTGAGAAGTTGTGCATGAGAAAAGGGGTGTGCTGGGAAGTTCTCTGAGCTCAAACAGAGAAGAATCTGTATAATCAGAGGAAGGAGATACGTTTGCTCAAATGGAGAGTGAACATTTACGGAGCATCTTTTATACACCCAACACTGTGCTGAGCGTTTCCCATTCAGTATTGCACCGAGTCATCACAAGCGCCCTATAAAACAAAAGGTGTTATGCTCATTTTCCAGTTGAGGAAACGGAGTCTCAGAGAGATTAAATAAACCGCCCAGGGTCATAGACAAGCCAGATTTGAACTCTCACTTTTCTGAGCTTTCCTCCCTGCAGGCTCCCTCTCCAAACACAAATGAAACATGTAGTTTAGAACCAGAAGAATAAGGTTACACTAAGCTGAAACTTACCTCCCCCCAAATGTAATAATAAGAAAAAGGCTTTTACAATGTGTTCTGAGAGAGAGAATAAAAACAACTGACTCAGTAAAAATAACCGAGTTTGCTTGGGGCACGTGATCTGATGGAGGGGCAAACGACACCTATTTCTGCTTGGGTTTCCCATCTTCCCCACAAGGTGAAAGACTGGACGTGATGGTCCAGCATGGCTAAGAGGCTCACAGGTGCTCAGAGGGCTCAGGCTACTCCAAACCAATGAGTTTCTGGCTTGTGGCTCAGAAAATGTCAGTTCCAGGAGTTGGAAAGGACCAACGGAGGGCATATAAAATGGTGTTTAAAGACACATATATATGAGATGTTTCCAAGACTACCACTTGCATGGCCAACAGAGTCACAGAAAAATTAGTTAGATACCAAGAAAGTGTCACATAGCTCAATTTTTATTAATGATTGCAAGAGAAAATTCTAAAGCTATGTATAAATAAGCATGCTGCCAACTCCTGGACACATCCTACAATGGATTATTGAACCAGTGGTTTGGGAACACTTGGGAAAAAAAGCAGGGTTGACTGAGAGAAGTGTGGGATCCCTGAGAAAGGGACAAGTCAGCCCAGCCTCTCTTCCATTCTGCTTTTTAATAGAGAGACCAGGTCAGGGATTGCTGTGGCTATAGCATGCCTGGTTGGTGCCAGGTGATCACAGCGTCAGGCAGATTGTAGCCAACCTCATCTGCCTGTCCATCTTGGCAGTTTCCCCATCAGAATCTTTGCAGAGCTTTCTCGGATGCATATGGTTGGGCCTCACTCCACATGTGTGGACTGTTCAGAGGTGTGGCTCCAGGGAACCATTTGAGAGCGTCGGCTCCATGGGAATGTACATAGAGGCACTTACAAAGCTCTCAGTACTGAACTTGCCCTGCTGGGAATTTTCCATTTTTGATATGGGGCAGAGATTAAGGGGCAGGATGTACAGTGGTTTGAGAGTAGAGCCTGAAGCCATACTGTTCAGGTTTGAATCCCAGCTCTGCTATTTACTAACTGCTATTTACTGACTTCTGACCTGCGGCGAGTTAAATCTCTGTGCCTTCGTTGCCTCATCTATGAAGTGGAGATAGTAATAATAGCCTAAAGGATATTGTTAGGGTTAAATGGACCTTACATGTAAGGGTTTAGCCCGGATCCTGGCCTACAGTGCTCAACAGATGTTAACACTTATTATTATTACAGATGATAGATTCTTGCTCCGGATGTAATTTGCTATATACATCCCCAAATGGAAGTAGCTACCTCCCAGTACAGTGAGTTATTTGTCCAAAGAGATGTTGACGTAGGTTGTTGCTAAAGGCGAATGTTATAGGGAGGGTTCAAGCACCAGATCAGAAAGTGAAGAAGCACTAGATGATCTTCTTTTTTTTTTTTTTTTTTTTTTTCGGTACGCGGGTCTCTCACTGTTGTGGCCTCTCCCATTGCGGAGCACAGGCTCCGGATGCGCAGGCTTAGCGGCCATGGCTCACGGGCCCAGCCGCTCCGCGGCATGGGGGATCTTCCCGGACCGGGGCACGAACCCGCGTCCCCTGCATCGGCAGGCGGACTCTCAACCACTGCGCCACCAGGGAAGCCCAACACTAGATGATCTTTAAAGAACTACTGACCCTCAGAGAATATGAGTTTGCATTTGAATAGAAGAAATCAAAGGAGTGTCGAAAAGTAGAGGCTCCAGAATTGACAGATGAGGGCTCAGGGCAACAGTCTCACTGGCAGTGGAGAGAGAAGATGAGACTTAAAGCTGCAGATGCTAAGTAAACCCCTGTTTTTCTTTTATGTATATCCAGGGAGGTTGGTGTGAGATGCGGGAGATTATGTGAGATTGAAGTCTCTCTAATTGAAGCAGAAGGTGCAAGCTTTGGGATGAATCACCACCTTGGTCCAACGTTCAGTTGGAGTTGATTCCTTTGCATTTATATACATCTCTTCCCCAACCTCCTTAGCATTTAAGGAAGTTGGCTGATGAGCACAGGCTTGATATGAGTGGAAGGGAGAGATCTGGAAATCTAGGAAGATGCTGAATTCTGTATTTGAATTGACATGATGAAGTTCCAGGAAAGCACCTGTGGATAGGAAGATAGTCCATAAACTAACCCACCTGTAGAAGAGACAACCCGGAACCAGGAGAGATGGGGAAAATGGACGCTCTCCTCCTGGCCCCCAGTGGGAATCTGATGAAACTTAGAGGAGGGTTTTGGATGTGCACAGGGCATGGCTGGGAAAAGCAGGGGGACCCTGTCTGTCTCTGGACTCACCAGGCCAGCAGTTCTGAAACTATCTGGTCTCAGAATCCTTCTACAATCTTAAAATATGTTGGGACTCCAAAGAGATTTGGTTTATATGGGTTATATTAACTAACGTTTACCATTTAGAAATGAAAACTCAGAATGTTTCATTTAAATGAATTTATTTTAAAATAACAATGATATGCCCATTACTTGTTAACAAAAAGACCATATTTTTATGAGAAATAATTACATTTTCAAAAAAATTATTGAGAAAAGTAGCACTGTTTTCCCTTTTTGCAGATCTCTTTAATGTCTGGCTCAGTAGAAGTCTGCTAGATTCTCATGTCTGCATTCAGTCTTCTGTGATATCACATGTCACATAAGCTCTGAAAAATTCCACACATGCTGGTGAGAGAATGAGAGCAAAAAAAGCAAATAGTATCTAAATAGTATTATAAAAAGAGTTTTCACCTTGCAGTCCTCCACTTTGAGAACAATTACCCTTTCTTGCAGTGAATTTCTTCATGTCTTCCTGATTTTCCTTTGGTCTTACTCTTTTCCCTACGTGTGAAAGGGCAGTGGCTGGTGAGGTATAAGACAGCTGCACTTTGTTCAAACAGTATCTTTGCAAATATTTCATATAATTCAAATTCCCCCAAATGCAAAACACATTGGCTATTCTTATGCCCCAGCCTGTACTGCCAATTAGTAATAGAGCAAATGCAGTCTACAATCCACACACCCGAGGAGTTTTGAAGTTAAGAGGAATTTTAGATGAATTGTTGATGGCTGTCGGGGAGGCTGGCATCATTTCAGGAAGTCACAAAAATTGAGATTTTATTAATATTTTTACATTGCATTACTTTGAATTTGCATAAATTACGTTCTTCGCTGGGGAGAAGGAAGCCCTTGATAATGGTAGGGGAGGAGGGAGACAGAGCGTCAAGAAGATGATCAGCTCCTTGAAGGCAGGCACTCTCTGCCCCTCCTCCCCCCCTTGCGGCTGACCTCCACCAGGCGATCTGAGTTGGGGGGTTGCAGGGAGCGATCCAGGTGCACCTCTTCAGGTGTGAGTCACTGGCTCAGGAGAGAAAAAGCAAAAACAGTGGAAGCACTAGACTTCATTAGCAGAGTGATTTTTTAAAGAACTGATGAGGGCTCTCTGCTCCCAGGCAGCCATTATTCCAAAACCATTTTCCTCCGTGTCTATCTCCATCATGCTTAAATACCCATTATGTCACTCTCTTCTTGGCCCTGAAGTTCTGTGAGCAACAGGCAGGTATGGGATTTGATAGACGGGGGCCAAATTCGTTGACAGGAGGACGGCATTGTCTCAAACAAATGAAGATCATTGTTAATAATGCATGGAGCAGTGGGGCTGGGCATCCCCAGCTACTTTTTGCTAGAAGGTCATGGCCTTTTCCCCTGCAGGGGTTGTTTGGATAATCTGAGTTTCCGTGTATTTCAGCCCCAGATGCAGGTGCATGGAAGGCATATGCAAAGGAAGCCCTATAAATGAGACTCATGATGGAGACTTTTTTCTTCTTGTAGATTCCCATGCAGTTGTAAGAAATAACACAGACAGGTCCCATGTACCCTTTACCTAATTTCCCCCAAAGAACGATAGGACGGTATCACAACTGGGACTTTCTAGACTCACAGGGCTCTTGAGAAGTCCCTGACCTCAGGAGGAAGAAACTCCAGGGAATAGTGTGCTACCTCCCTCTGGAAGGATCGTCTTCAGTAAGAACCTGGAGGATGTGAAGCTGCATCAGGGATCCCTGGCTGCAAGTGACAGAAGTTGGTGCAGATTCTAGGTGCTGCCCCAGATCCCTGACTTACATGAGGACACCATGGGGTTCCCAGGATGCAAAACTGTTCCTTACCTGGCCCCCGGGTCTTTGGGTGGATGGGACCCTCAGCCCTTCAGCTGAATCAGCTCAGATACTGTGGTTGACAGGTCAGGCTCTGGAATCACCCAGCCCAAGGCTTGATTCCCAGTTCCTCACTTACTGTATGGTTGACCTTGGCCAATGATCTCTTAGAGTCTCAGTTTCTCATAATATCTTATATAGCACTTACCATGTGTCAGTCGTTATTCTAGGAACACTATACAACAACTCATTTAATACCAACAACCCCCAAAAGGGAGATATTATTATTAGTTCCTATTTTGCAAGTGAGGAAATTGAGGCACAGAGAGGTTATTTGCCCAAAGTCACCCAGCTAGAGAATAACAGGTTTGGGTATTTGAAGCCAGGCAGTATGCTTCACAAGTCCACATCTATAAAACACTATCTTATTTTGCTTCTCCTTATCTGTGAGCTGGGTTCAGTAGTGCCTCACTGAATTTTTACAAGGCAAACTGCTTAGCACTGTGCCTGGCATGGAATAAATAAGCACCAATAAAAGCTAGTTAACATTATTGTTGGTATAATTTCTTCTGGAAGTTTCTGAGCATTCATTACTTGTTACTGTTATACCAACAGCTTCCATTTTGACCACCTACTATGTGTCAAACCTTCATTAGCCCTCCCAACTACCCAAAAGGGGGAGTCTCTCTTTTATAGATGAAACAAGTGAGAATCAGGGGGATGCAATCTGGCGGAAGTGGAGATAGGATTCACCCCCAGGGGCTGCACCTGGAATCCCAGCTCCGGGAGGAGCTTCAGGGACACCAGCCTAACTTCATGTCCAGCTCAGGACTGGAGCTGACAAAAAGTCATAGATTCATTCCAAAAAGCCCAGTGACAGGACCCTGGTTCTGTACACCAGTGGTTTTCATGCTCCAGCACAGGTCCCCCGCAGCCATTGTTAAAACACAAAGTGCTGTCCATCTCCTCGGGACCCCACGCAACCACTCCCCACCACACCGCCTTGGGGTTTCTGGTTCAGTAGGGCTGGGCTGAGGGCCTGAGAATGTGCATTTCTCACACGCCTCCATAGAATGCTGATATTGCTGGTCCGGGGACCACACTTTGAGAATGACTGCTCTAGGCCAAGTTTTTGGAGTGGTGATGGTGGAGATGACAGCTTCCCCCAATTATCCCCTTTCCAAGACTGAGACGGACTTCCCCTGCAGGGCCAGTGCCTTGTACTTATCTGCATTGTAAATCATAAATCCCCATCTCTGCGCTTACCTTCCCTCCATACAGGGTTCTTAAACTTGTGTGTTCTCAAAAACCTGTCTCTGATTGGAGCTGAACCCCTTCCCTAGGCCACTTGCATCTGCTTGGTGATGGGGAGCTCACCCTTTCAAACTTCCTTCGAAAGTAACATCGACTGTTACTTTTCTGATTAAAAACAAACACAATGAAACCAAACCTTCTTAGTGTTGAAAATTTAGAAAAGTACCAAAAATAAAAAGAGGGAAGAAAGTTACAGTTAACCACCACCCCACTGTTACTACTTTGATGTATTTTAGTATTATTTCCCTATAGTGTCTTGTTATTTTTTATATATTTGGTTTTTTAAAGTTGAGGTATAATTGATATATAAGATTATATTAGTTTTCAAGCGTGTAACATAATGATTCGATATCTGTAGTATGTATTGCAAAATCATCACCACAATAAGCCTAGTTAATATCCATCTCCCCACAGGGACAATTTTTTTTCCCGTGATGAGAGCTTTTAAGATCTACTCTCTCAGCAACTTTCAAATACGCAATAAAGTATTATTAACAATGGTCACCGCGCTGTACGTTATATCCCCATGGCTTTAAGACCAGATGTTTGTACCTATATTTGTTACTATTGGTATAAAAATGTGTATAGCTCTGAGAATCCTGAAAACAAACGATGTTCTAAGTGTACTCTGTCCATGAGGGCTGCTGTTGTTTTCAGAGTGGAATTCAGAGAAGGAACAGAGGTTTCCCAGGGATGGCTTCCTGGGTGGGACCAGCAGGTCTTTGCTCCAACTGCCAGGACACAGGCACAGAAGTCAGAATCACTGCCATCAGTGCAGTGGACAGTGGCACAGCAGGAAAGAAGTTTGAGTCAGTTGAGTGGGGACAGGGAAAGGAGAGCTATCACTGGTTGGCCTTGCATTCTCCTGGGTCCGGGGAAGCCATTGTACATTCTTGAGCAGGAAATGACTTAACAAAGAGATTTCCCAAAGACCTTCCATGCAGCAGAAGACAGAATGTATTGGAGGGGGGAGAGTGGGAAGGCAGGGGGAGGAGGCATGGGGACACAAGTGAGGAGCTGCCCGGGGACCCATCCAGTTCCTGGTGGCCCGAGCAGTGATGTGGTGTGGATAGGGCTACTTCTGGGCTGCCAGGATGGAGAGGGACTGGTTGATCTTCACCATGACGATAATGAGGAGGCCACCGGTCAGCAGGAAGGTGGGCCAGAAGAGGGAGAAGAGGAGGGTCTGGGGACCGTAGAGGCGCTGATACAGGACACTCGTCTCGTTCTCCCGAGTCGTGGAGAAGCAGTCGAAAACCTGGCGCTCGTGGAGTTTGGCTCTAACCTTCTCCACATCGGCCCGGGCCATCTGGTAGTTGTCCAGGCTGCCTGGGATGTAGGAGCACTGTAGGGAGAAGCAAGAGCACCCATGGGATTGGAAATCCCTGTTTCTTAGGGCCTGGCATGGAATAAAGAAAAGCGTCAGCTTTGGAGTCAGGCCCCTGGGTGGGAGTCAAGACTGTCCAAAGCTTGGCATGCTGCACGTTGCGTGGTTCTAGAAGGTGTGTACACAGTGTCTTTTGGGAGGGTGGTGACCTTGGAGCTGCTCAGGGTACACGCTGCACACCTGGAGATAGGGGCCCCAGCTGGAGCCCTGGTTCTGCTCCCACTGGCTTCAGAACCTTAGGCAAATTGCTTACCCTTCTGAGCCTTGATGTCTTCATCACTTAAATGGGTTAATAGCAATACCTTTTTCAAAGGAGTTTATTGAAGAACTTCAAACTTATCTGTCTAAGGAGACCAATGGGGGACACAGGCTGAGTGGGCTCTATATTTCGATTCAGGGCAGAGGTCATACGCTCAATTGCCTACAAAGCTCAGGCAGGTAACGTCCACAGGTGAAGTAGGTGAGGGAATAGGATGACAGGTGCCAGCTGACACTTGGTGTCAGGGGATGGGTGGTCCTGGTGAGATGGAGAGAGCCAGATGCATCTAGACTGGCAGTCATCACTCCATCTGGACAACTGATGCCATGCCATCCAGAAAACCTACTGTAGCCAGACCTCCAATATTTTAAGAGAAGCCAGAAAACCAGATTTTAATGTGGACTCTCACAATTTAAAAATATTGGCGAAAATTTGAATTGAAAACCCTTTGAGGTCTAACTCTGTGTGAGCCAAGCAAAAGATATTGGCCAGCTGGTATTTGACACTGAGATTCAAAGGAAAGAGAGAATGCATTTAAAAGAGCTTTGTGCAGGCAGAGCCTGGGACGCGTTTAATTCTGACACTGATAGTTGTGATTAGGAACCTTCTGACCTGGGCAGATGAGGTCCAGACGGAAAGCTCCGCACAGAAGGCACAAAGTGGAGACCCTGGTTTTCTCTCTGTTCCGTGCTGGGAGGTCTGAATGTTGCTTATGTGAGCCTCCGGCAGAGGTTCTGCAAGGGTGGTCCCCCTCACGGCCTCCGCAGCAGACTACCTGGAGGGCTGGCCATAAGCACAGGCTCCCTACTCACTCTGAATGGCTGAGGGTGGGGCTCAGCAATCGGGTGGTTCCTCCATGCACTAAAGTTCGAGGCCCACTGCCCTCGTCCAATCACGTCCAAGATCAAAAAGAGTGACAGTGTTGAGCCAGCTTCTCCCCAGGCCTGCCCGGACAGCATTCAGTCCAGCAGTACAGAGAATGCTTGCCTCACAGCTCTGACAGCCTGGGAAGTGGGAGAGCTGCATCCAGATGTAGATCCACGTCCCCAGCCAGTCAGGGAGCAGCTGAGGCTGGGGAGAAGCTGGCTCCTGAGGAATCTGGCATTCAGATTTGTTGGGTACTATAGGGTCCCAGTAGCAGGTGGATTCAGAGTCCTGAGCTCAGAGGGCCTAATCCTATCTCCCCAAAGTCTCTGACCGTAACCTTGGGTAACCTAGCCCACTGAGCAAAGGTGTGGCGATGGAACCAGATAGGCCTGAGTTCAACTGCAAGTTCCAAGTTGTGTGACCTTGGCAAATATCTCAACCTCGCTGAGCCTTATAGACTGGGTTTGTGAGGGTGCCTGCCTAGCAGAACTGTCATGGCAGTTAAACAAGATGATGCACGTTAAGCGCTTAGCACAGAGCCCAGGACATTGTACGTGCTCAATAAATGGAAGATGCTATTAATAACAATAATAATATTGTGGGGGCTTCCCTGGTGGCGCAGTGGTTGCGCGTCCGCCTGCCGATGCAGGGGAACCGGGTTCGCGCCCCGGTCTGGGAAGATCCCACATGCCGCGGAGCGGCTGGGCCCGTGAGCCATGGCCGCCTGCCGATGCAGGGGAACCGGGTTCGCGCCCCGGTCTGGGAAGATCCCACATGCCGCGGAGCGGCTGGGCCCGTGAGCCATGGCCGCTGGGCCTGCGCGTCCGGAGCCTGTGCTCCGCAACGGGAGAGGCCGCAGCAGAGGGAGGCCCTCATACCACAAAAAAAAAAAAATAATAATAATAATAATAATATTGTGACTTAACTATGAAATTGCAACAATACTCCTTTCCCTTAAGGAGGGGCCTATGGACAAGCTCCAAAGTGGGGACTTGTGCCCATCCTGGGGTCCCACTGTATTCTTTGCCAGCTTGGGATTACTCTAGATCCTTTATGTTCTCTAGACACTGGACAGGAGTTTACTCTGCAGAGCCAGCCTCAGAGGCCTGGGTCCCACTTGCGTCCTCTCTCCCCTGCCCTGGGTCCAGCTAACCATGAGTTGTCTAAAGGATCTTAAATGATCTAGCCTCTCCCCCAAGCCCTGCAGTGTCACTGTCCTCAGCATAGACCATGGGAAGGGGCTTAGAACCCCCCCAGGCTAAGTCTCATGGAAGAATCCAAGAGTGGGCTGGCGACACCCTTCCTCATAGTACGGGTTGGGGGAGACAGCCTTGCCAGGCCTTTCACATGTGATTCCAGAAGACACCCAGCTGGCCTGGAGCACTGGCTCCTTGCACGGCAAGGAGCTGAACAAAGGTGGGAGGAACAGCTGGTGCACCAACCCAGCTGTTTGGCAAAACCGTGAAAGCCACTTCCATCGTCACACCAGAGTGGCAACCAGCCATTGGCACCACTCCTGGTGGTGCCTGGATGCTATGGGATAAAAGATAGAATATCCAGTGGCTGCCAGGGCTGTCCTTCCAAGGCCAGATAGAGGCATGTCTCACAGGCTGCTGACAGCCCATTAGGGAGAAGATCTGGCCTTTCGCTCCTCTGGCAGCCTCAGTACTGGGGTGGCAGCCTGCAAACCAGCCTGTTCCCAGCCCCCATTGCACCAGTGATCACTTCTGCTTGTCTTGGAAAATGTGCTTCTTGATCCTTGAATAAATCAGGGGCCCCTGGATGCCAAAGAAGAGGCAGGGGTCCTGGGAGGAGCTGATTCAGGTGGGTTAGCTCCATCTGGCATGGCCGAGTCGTGCTAGTGATGACAGAACAAGTCAGACCACCTTGCACTGCCCAGACCTACTTTTCCATGACCCCCTAGCACTGTCAATGATCTCACTGTCCCCCCAGGCACCCTTCCCCTTCCCGTCCCATCAGCTGCCAAATTCTGACTGACAGCATCCATCCCTGCCCAAGTTGTTCCAGGTGTTTGCTGTGGCCCTCACCTCTCTCCCCAGTTACTGAACCCCACACTTCTCCACATCACTCTGATCATGCTGCCAGGACCCCAAATCCTTTAAAGACTCCCAGCTGCTCACAGCAGTAATTCCAAGGTTCCAAGGAACCTTGGAATCACCTGAAGAGCCCAGAGATTCTGCTTCAGTGGGTCTGGTGTGGGACCCTGGTTCTAAGTCCCCCAGATGGATCTAACCCACAGACAGAGGTGAGGAACCCCAGCTTCCCAGATCACATTTTAATTCCACAGTTTGGTAGTCCTTGGCAGGGAAGACAGGCACACAGCTTATACAGCGCCAGAATATCATCAGTATTTCCCTTCTTTACGGTTTGCTTGAATTTAAATCTCTGGTAATCAGTAGAACCTTCCCCCAGGAAATGGTGGAGTCTATTAGGAGTTGCAAATGACTTTACTCCCTGTTAAAGCCAGCACCACGAGCATTATTTGGTGTGAGGTTTTTCCAGGCAAAGCTCTGGCCTTTTGATGCAAATGCAAAGGAACTTCATGTGTTCCCAGCCCAGGCTGATGGGAGACCAGCCCTGGTGCAATCAGAGTCTTTTTCAAACTGTGTACCCAGCACGTCAACCCCGAGTCCAGATGGCCTTGGCATTTGCTCTACGTATTTGCAGGGCTACACGGGGAAGACTAACCTGCACATCTCATATGGTTGTACCAGTGTGTTTTTCTGTAAAATGGCAATTGTGGATAAGCTTAACCCTTCCTCTATTTTTCCTTCTCAGTTTCCTTCCTTATGCTGAACTGTTAAAGCTCAAAAAAAAAAAAAATATCCTGACTGAATATAAATGCCTAATCCCATTCTCTGTAAAATGGTTGCTTCGTGTGCTTCCCTAACTGTGCTGTGTCAGGGAATGCTGGAATTCAACCTCCCCTCCTTCTCTCCTACCGTGTTGTGCTTTTGCTATCACTCTCAGACACCCTTGAAGACTGTCCTTTTAGCAAAAAAAAAAAAAAAAAAATTCAGGAAAGTGTTTTCTGTCATATTCTTTTAATATGGGAGCTAATTACCTTCTAGAACATGTAGCATTCTTCACTAAAGTTTTTCTTCTCCCCCCAAAAAGAAAAAACCACCCCAGTTTAATTGTCCACTTTGGTAGTGTGGGGGGCTTCTGAGAACAGACCCTAGGCTACCTCTGAAACCTTTTCCCACTACACCCCATCCTGTGGCATTGTCTGTGCCGGTGTTGGAATCTCTCTCTTACCCGGCCTTCCCTCCCCGTGTCTTGTTCTCCGTCTCCCCTTGATGTGTATGTCCCCTACCACGTATTTCTGTGTAACCTGTACCTGCCTGATTTTTAACCCAAATGCCTTTCTGATACCCTCACCTCAATGTGCTAGGAAATGTCACTCCCTCCTTTAATGCCCATAATTTTTTTTGGTTCCTCCCTATAGGCACTGATCCCTCTCTGCTAGGTATTATGTCACATATGAGCTCTCTCCTCTTGAACCCAAAGCCCCTAACACAGGAAGCGCTCAGCGATGGCTGAATGAAAGAGTGAGTGAGTGAGTGAATGAAAATGGGCCAACTTGTGTTTCCTATAGAAAGGGCTACAGTGGTGGATTTGGGGTGGGGGGCTGTTGAGAGGCAGTGATGGGAACATCTCCCAAGTGTTGGCCTCCAAAGGTTGCTCCAAACCTGGGCCTCTGGTTTCCTAGAGTTGCAGGTGGGAGTCACAGGGGTTCCTCTCTGTGGGGTCAGCTCTGGGTCTGGCCTCTCATGTGACTCACTTTACAGGATGAAGCAAAACCATTAACAGCTTCTTTGTTGTACCTGCTCTCCACCCAGCATCGAGCTTGGTGCATCATATACAGTCTCTCGCTTCAACAACTGTAGAAACTGAGGCTTAGAGGGGCCGCGTTGGCTGCTCCCACCACACAGCTGGTTCGTGGCAGGTCTGTCTGACTCCAGTGCAGAAGAGCTAAGTCTGTCTGGACCTCATACCAGCTGTGGCCCCTGGTCAAGTGGGTTTATCTTTCCCGGCCTCCGCTCTCCAGAGCGGGGACAGGGAAGCAGCTAACGACAGGTGCACACGCCTGCCAGAGGTAAGGGGATGTGTACCTCGCCCCCCAGTCAGTACCTGCTGGTTCCGGTCCCGAGTGTCCTCCGTGTGGTACAGCACGGCCCACCGGCCCACGGATGACACGTTGACCCACAGGCACGGGTACTGGGGCACCCTCTTGCCCTCCAGCTCCTCCTGGTCCCTGATGTTGGTCTCAATCAGGTGACACATGGATTCCTGGGTCCACACGCTGGGGAGACAATGCACACACACACACATCTCAGAACCTGGATGGCACAGATTGCCCGGTGTGAACCCCTTTAGAGAGACCCAGGGCCGAGACCCTCAGCATCGGGCACTAGAGGAGCGTGACCCCAGAGTCCCTGGGCCCAGGGGAGGAATCGTAGAATCCAAATATCAACGCTTTGGGGCCTTTTGGACAACATCTGCATAAGTGGTTCCGGCCCTGGCTGCTCACCCAATACCGTGGGGAGCTTGTAAAGATTGTCGTGGCCAAACCACACCCCAGAACAAATGAATCAGAATTTCTAAGGTAGGTGGGCTCCAGGCCCTGGTGTGTTTTTAAAACTCCTCACACTGATTCTGATGGGCAGCCCGACATCAGACTCCTTACCCACATCATCTTCGTCTTGTAGAGGGTGGCAGAGAAGTTCAGAAAGGTCGAGTGACTTTTCCAAGGCCACACAGGACCTGAAGCCAGGTATGGATGGCTTCAGAATCTGTGCCCTTTCCTTTAAAAAGAGTAGATGAAGGAGGGGTTTGATTTGTTTCCCGAGTGGGGAAGATGACGGGGATGGCGCTTTACCTGGAGAAAACGCGTTGGAGGCACGTGGCTGCTCTGAGCGGTGCCTTGCTCGGTAAGATTCCAGCCTGGAATGGCTCCAGTGCTGTAAAAAGTGGGGCAGGAGCAGGCCCGGAAGAGGATAACAGGCTCATCAACACACCAGTGAATCAATTGTGACTCATCTCCCATTTACCAGGCAGGAGACACACTGCCAGACTGAGGGGGCTGTCAGCCGCTGGAACGCGGCCAGAGGCAAGGGTCTGAGACTTTTCCTAAGATCAGGCTGAGAGAACTGAGCATATTTGTCCCCATTAGAACAAGGATCAGGAACTTCACAGCTTTTCTTTTAAAAGCTCAAGTGGTTGACATGTCAGGCAGCAAAGGCATGGGACATTCTCTGAGATTCCAGAGCAGAGCTCCAGGGGAACAGTTTTTGGCTCAGTGTAGATACTCCCTACTTATCAGAAAGGCCCGCAAATGATATGGTGTACACAGTTGAGGTAGTGAGCTCCCCATCACTTGAGATATTCAACAGGAAGATAGATGCCCACTTGACTCAGAGGTTCGTGAAAGAGAGCCAAAATGCAGATGAGCTACAAAATTCTGTGACTCTCTGATTCCTCCTGGGATCAGACTCACACTGGGGCATTTGCTCTGATCCTGGGCTGTTTCTTTCTTTTTTAAAATTTATTTTTATTTTTGGCTGCGTCGGGTCATAGTTGTGACACGCGGGCTTCTCTCTAGTTGAGACACGTGGCATTCTCTCTAGTTGTGGTGCGTGGGCTTTTCTCTAGTTGTGGCGTGCGGGTTTTCTCTCTCTAGTTGTGCCATGCAGACTCCAGAGTGCATGGGCTCTGTAGTTTGCGGCACGCAGGCTCACCAGTTGAGGTGTGTGGGCTCAGTAGTTGTGGCGTGCGGGCTTAGTTGCCCTGCAGTATGTGGGATCTTAGTTCCCCGACCAGGGATCGAACCCACATCCCCTGTATTGGAAGGCAGATTCTTAACCACTGGACCACCAGGGAAGAGGTGTTGGCCTCCTTGGCTGTTTCTTGTGTGAAGGGCCTCCTGCGTCTTTTATGCCCAAGTTCCAGAATTCCAGACGTGTAGGGCCCAGTCTGGCCTCCCCTCCCTGCACTTGAACCCTTGACCCTAAGAATGAGGATTGTCCAGACCTTCCTGCCTGGTGTGAGGGTCAAGGGGAAGGGTAAGAAAAAGCCTGGGGTTCCTTGCAGACCAGACCCTTAGGGGAGAGGCCAGAGGATGGGGCCAGGCCGGGAGGGTTCAGTACCTTTTCTGGTAGAGGGGCAGCATGGTCGTGCCGAGGATGTAGTAGGTGATGACGGCGCACGCCACCATGGCCACACCCAGGCAAAGGGCTCGGGTCTCTCCCCGCTTCTGGGCCATCACCAACTTCTTCCCCATGTCCACAAGGGACCGCAGTCATTTCTAGGACCACAGAGGCAAACAGACGTGAGATCAGCACAGGTGATAGGTAAACCACAGAAGGGAGGACAGGTGAGAGAAGAAGGTGCTCCAATATCAACATCATCTTTACTTTTATATGGAGCTTGGCAACCTCAGAGGGTTTTTTTGACCCCATGTAAGCCTCCCCCCAGCTCTGAGAGGCAAGTACTATCATCCCCATTCTACAGATGAAGGACCTGTGGCTCAGAGAGGTAAAGTGACTGACCCAAGGTCACACAGTGTGTGACAGTCTCAGTAGTGGCCCCCAAGATACACATGTTCTCAGCCCCAGGATCTGTGACCGTTACTTTACATGGCAAAGATTTTAAATTAAGGATCTTGAGATGGGGAGATTATCCTAGACTATCCATGTAGACCTAAATGTAACTGCAAGGATCCTTATAGGAAGGAGGTGGAGGGAGATTAGACACAGAAAAGGAGAGGGCGCTATGACCAAGGCGGCTGAGATTGGAGTGATGTGGCCACGTGCCAGGGAGTGTGGGCATCCACCAGAAGCTGGAAGAGGCAAGGAATTACGGATTGTGCCCTACAGCCTCTGAGGGAAGTACAGCCCCGCTGACACCTTGATTTAGCCTTGCCAACATCTTGCTGATTTTAAACTTCTGGCTTCCGGAACTGTGTGTAAGTAAATTTCTGTTGTTTGGGGCCACCAAGTTTGTGGTACTTTGTTACAGCACCGATAGGAAACTAATACTGGAGATAAACTAATAGCCTCCCTGCAGAAGTGGACCATCCGTGCTCTTTCTCCTAGGATACTTGTCTCAGAACAGCTTGGAGCATTTCACAGTTCTGCCAAAACAGTCCCACAGCAGGGCCAGCTGGGCGGGGGCAGCAGGGCCCCCAGAGGGCAGCCACAGGCGTTGGGGTGGCAGGAGGTGTCTCCACTCCTGGGATCCTGTAAGAGCCTCCTCCTTGCTCCAAGCAAAGGGCAGGAGGCATTATGTGGCCTCAGCAACTTCTCTCTTATACGGGGACTTGAGCCACCCTGGGCCAAAGCAGATTGCACGGGAGTGACTGGCAGCTTCCTCCTTTCCCCCTTCTTGGGCCAGAAGACCCTCATTTTTCTTCTGGGAATCTGCCTCTCCCCAGGGCAAGCAGGGCCCCTCCCTCCCCTGCTGGGAGCACTGAACACCCTCCAGCAGTGTCACCCTTGCCACCCGTGTGCCGCCTGGAGCCAGAGGTGCCTGGCTTCTGTCCTTGTAGGGATTTCCCATCGCTCTGTGCATTGCCTCACAGCCTGTGGTAAATTCCTTTGCTGGTGTTTTGTTTGTTGTTGAAGGTAGCAGTTCTACCAAAGATACAGGGGCCATGGGGCCTTTCTCTGTAATCCCTGTTGTAGGGGAAATTTTAGCCGGATATCAGGAAGGAATTTATTTTCCCCACCAGGTCCCTAAAGTAATAAACCTAATATTTTTATGAATTAGTGAGTATCCAGGAGATAGGCATTATTAGTCCAAAGGGATTTTCAGCAAAGTGCTTCATTTTCTACTCAGGCTTCTCTCCTAACTATTGGACTGTTCCAAGTGTCCAATGAGAGATGCTTGACCCCCCTTCCCCCCAGCTCCAGCTGTTCCCCCCTCACTAGTGTCCTAAAGAGGAGATTCCAGGGTCAGATACCAAGGTTACAGCCCTGTCACTCCCTCCAAGATGATTGACTCCCTCACCCAATGATGACTTTTCCTTCCACATATGGGGCACTGAGAAGTGGGGTTTCCCTACATTCTAACAGACATTACGAACTCACAAGGGAAAAAATGTTCCCTTGACAAAGAAAGGCGTTCTGTTCAATTCTCTTCCGTCTTATTACTTCTGTCCTTCTGTCTCTGTGTCTTGTGGGAGTGGGACAGCCCACATCATTGTTTACCTGGGGCCAGTTTAACAAGCCCATCCACGTTTTTGCAGGTAAAGGAATGCAGCCACCTGAGGATGGGCTAAAAGCCCACATGGCCTGCTTCCCCAGGACTGTCTACGGTCACTGGTGCCTGGCCCCAGCCCCAGGACTGTGGAACACAAGCCTCTGGGGCCAACAAGGAATCTTGCCTTGGAAGGAGGACCTAGGCTGAGTGCTCCCAACAAAACCAGTCCTTTCCTGGGAGAGTCGGGGCATCCTTGAAGGGCGGAGGCCTGCCCTGCCTTCCTGGCTGATCAGCCCCCAGGGGCACTGGCCTTTCTGCTGCACAGCTTCTTGTATCCTCCCAGCCCCTGGGCACTCCCGAGGCTGGGGAAGGTGGGACCCTGTGCTACCGGGTCTGAGAACTCAGGAGGAAAAGAGATGGGAGGCTCATTGTCACAGAACAGTCTGGAATCTGCCACTCATTCAGATCCCACCTGTCTGCAATGCTCTGGTGAGACTGTGGCCCACACTGAAGGAGTAGGCTTCAGAGTTTTGATAAATCCTCCTAAGACCACGCAGGATAAGAGAACGGGGAGAGGATATGGATGCGGATGTGGTCATAGGATACAACATCCACAGTGAGAGCCTTCAGGCAGGAGGAAGGTTGGGAGCTGCTGACATCCCCTGAGGTCTGGACAAGAAGAAATGGGTTGCAGCTGTAAAAGGAGGGATTTCAGTTAGACTCTAAGAAGAATATCTCAGTTTTGAGAATTGCTAAATATCTCTGGACTTTGGGGATATAGCTTCCCATTTAGAAAAGTCACTAGAGGTCTGGGGTGGATTTAGGGAAGATGAAGAAAGGCCAAGCAAGACAGGATTTTGGAGGGTCCTGTGTGACCTGGTATTTGGGTTGACCTCCTTTTCCTTAAGAGGACAGGGCATAGAGGACAGTGTTTAAGGGCCTGGTGGAGTGAGGGACAGGGGGTGTTTTGAGGTCATCAGACATGGGATCAAATCCTGGCTTTGCTACGAGTATGATAGTACCTGCTTCCAAGAGTTCTGACAAAGAGCAAATGATGTATCGAACATCATATTTATCACAGTGCCTGGCCCAACGCAAAGCCCTCGATGAATATTAACTCTTACTATTAACAAAGAAAACCCTGAAGGTTTGGATCAGGAGTCCCCAGTGCTCTTGCTGGGCCTGTTTCTGTCCTACCCGCCTCCCCTGGTGACAAGTGCCAGGACTGGTCCTGATCTCCAGGCTGCTGCCCTCTGGCTGATCTGGGAGCTGAGAACTGAGGGCCAGAGCACTGAGTTACTACCGTGACTGGGCCATGAAGCACCCATCCCTACCCTTGGCCCCCCGAAGGCCACCAGACCACGGGTCCAGCAGTTCTAGTCCCGAGTGACACAACATCAGCTCCTCTGGAGCCCAGAATTCTGATGGACAGCCCCTCGAGGGAGGGGGTTTCCGCTGCCACAGCCTCCCTCCACGAAGATCTCCCCTCCAGCCCCAGTCCCTGGAGAAACCACTTCCCCAGTGCCCTTGAACTTGGTACTCACAGTCTCCCCGGTGCCCTGTGAGTCTTCGGCAGACACTTTTCTGCCTGGCCCCCAGCCCCCACCCCAAAAGAGGCCGCCTGAGCTCCAGCAGGAAGTTTGGGCTCCCAGTCCGTCTCTGGGGAAGCGGCCTTTGGTTCCCATCTGAGACGAGCCTCCATGCCCAAACATGGTCAAGTCTGAGCACACAGCCCCAGGACACAAACTCGGGAGAGCAGGTACCCAGCCCAGAGGAGGGCAGCTGTTACCCAGGCCCCTGCACCTGCAGTTCCCAGAGTCTAGTGGAAAACAGATTTCACAAAACAGACAGCAAAACTGAGAAGTCAGGAAAGACCATCTGGGTATATTTGGAGACATTTCTTCTTCACTCAGCCTCTTCTCTGAGCCGGCAGAGAAGCCAGGAATAGAAAATGAGTTTCTTTTTGTTGACATGGGGGTGGGAGGAGGAGTTGAAGCTCTGAGGGGTTGGGCTCGTCAGCCGCTGAGGGACTGGCATTTCCCCGCTAGAGCAACCAAAAACCCTCAGCCTTTGGCGTTGGTGTGCTGTGTGACCCTGGGCAGGTCACAGCACCTCTCTGAACCTCAATTTTCCCATCTGTGCTCTTGAGATTTTTAAATCTTACTTTGTTCAGGGTAGTGATGAGGGTTAGAGATGGTGGAGATTTGGGGCAGGGGAAAAGAAACTCACCTTTTCAAGACCAACCAAGCAGAAGCTGGGAGCAGAGAGAGATTGACCGCTGCTTCCAGCCAGCCATGTCCAGGAATAGCCTTCTTGGCCCTATGGCCTCCCAGAGACTGTCAAACTGTACATTTTGGGCTCATGGGCAGAGACTTGTTCCCATCAATAGGAAAGACAAGCAGCAGCGTTTGCAGGCAAAACCATGCTTCCCTCCGCTTCTTGATCCTTAAAGTGGTTCTTGTAAGGATTAAAAAGGGGCGACAAAAACAAACCCCGTGTATTGGGCCTCCCCTAAGTATCAGGCATGATGCGCGTAGTTAGCATGTCTCTGCCCCACACTTTACTCGATGGTCAGTTGAAGAAACTGACTCTGAGGCTCAGAGGCCTTACGTTACTAGTCCACAGTTACCCTGCTCTAAGGGCAGGAGCCAGATCCAAAGCTGGCCCTTCCAGATTGCAGAGCCGGGGCTCTCTCTGCTGAGCCTGGTGTTTCTCTAAAATATAAAAGCTCACCTCGGTTATACAGACATCTGCCACCTGAGGTTCTGGCGTTCACCTGAGTGCCCCCAGCTCCTGGGGAGGTGAGCACAGCCCAGCCATGCCTGCTGAATGTGTTCTAGCCCCTCCCTCACTCCTGCCTCAGCGCTATGAGGCAGCCAGCCCAGCAGGCCGTGAAATGAGAGCGGTGTTCAAGCCGCTACATACTCTCCAGCACTTAGCTCCCTTCCCCTGCCCCTTTCCTAAATGAATCCTATTAACAGTAGAGTAAATCGTCTATATAACAGGCATCATAGCAAAGGGGGTCTCTTAAGGCCTCAGACCTTACAGATACTGCATTGTCAATGAAGGACACAAGGCCTGGAACGCATCCCCAGAGGAACGATTTTCCAAGATGGTCCTTGGCCCCCCCGGGAGCCAGAAGATTCCTGCCCATGAACTCATGCAAAAATGCCGGTCCTTCTTTCTGCTCCCCTGGGGGAGAGACACACAGTGCAACAGATGGCCTTTCATATGACTAGAGGGCTACATTTAACCAACTAAATGAGGTATTAAGGGTTATACATTTGGAATTTATAAACAAACACTAGCACTCTTCCCAAGGTACTTTCCCCTCTGGAAGTAGGAACAGGCAGGGAAGGAGGGTGCGATACTTCTGCTGCATCAAAGCTAACCCCTGCCAAAAGGCTTTGACATCCTCGCTCTTCACGGTATATGGGTGGAAACCCTGGTCCCTGGTTGGCTGTGGGGTTTGTGTGGAACAGATGATTGTAGGTGGAAGGCAAGGAAATAATGATGCTACAGCAACGAAGACTGGTACTTTGCACTGGCACAAAGGATAAGAGATCGCAAAATCATTTCCCCAACTTCAACCTTCCAACAACCTCATAAGGCAATAAGCACTGCAGGCTCACAGTAATCCATTCAGGTAGAGAATTTTCTACCCATTTTATAGAAGGGGCTCACTGAGGTTCAGAGACATTAAATACACTGCCCAAGGCAGGTTCCTTTGCCTCTCTGAGCTTCAGTTTGTCCATCTCTAGAATGGAGATACATATAGGTAGCCCCTCAGTGTTTTTTGAGGAATAAGAGATCATCTGAGCTACCTGACACAAAATGTGGCAGATTGCATTTTCCCAGGATGGCTACACCAACACGCATCCCATCGCATGTGCTCTTTTTCATTGTGACATCAACATTCCTCCATCAGGAGGGGGCATCTTTGTCCCCTCCCCCTCAGCCTGGGAGAGCATTTAACTGTCTTGCAGGTAGAATGTGGCGGAAGTGACACTGTGATTCCCAAGGCTAAGTCGTAAACCGTGGTACAGCTTTCACTGGGCGCTCTCTCGCAGGGCACTGTCCTTGGAGCCAGACACCGTATTGTGAAGAAGCCAAGAGGCCCCATGTAGGTGTTCCACCTGACAGCCCCAGCTCAGTTCTCAGTCAGCAAACAGCACCTCCCAGGTATATAAGTGAAGGAGCCTGCAGATGACTCCAGCCCCCAGCCTTCAAGTCCCCCAGCTGAGGCCTCAGACATCAACCACCATTCTGCACCCTCTATGAATTCTCCATCCACAATACACATGAGCAAATTAAATGGTTGTTTTATGCCCCTATGTCCTGGAGGGGATTTGTTATGCAGCCATAGGAACTGGAACACGCTGTAAGTGATTTGGAAGGGGAACTGTTATTGTTGCTGGTGACAGTGGTAGTACAGAACCAGGATTAAAAAGCCTGAGACTGATGTATGACATGTGACGGGGGAGCTTTAGAAATGCCCTGTATAGTCTTCTATCAGGTTGTTCACTGCTGCACAAAAGGAATAGAAGGGCAGTGATATAGGAGAGCATTTTCATTTATCAAGCATCTACTGTGTGCCAGGGTGTGATCCACATACGTATGCAAAAACACATATACATGCATATGTGTGCACACACACAAACACACATACGCATACATGTATGCACACACATACACACATATGCATAATACACACATATGCACACACATACATGTGTGTGCACATGTGCACGGGTACATGTGTACACATATACTTACATATGTGCATACACACATGCACATATACACACGTATGCATACACATAATGCAAACACATCCATGTGTATATACACATATATACACATATCCATATGTACACATATATGCACATGTGCATGTGTGTGCATACACATGTGCATATACTATGCAATACACCTATGCACATATATACATATCCACGTGCATACACATACACACATATGCATATACAAACACATATACATATGCATATGCAGATAGACATAGACATGCACACACATACATATGCATATACATATGCACATGTATGCATACACATACACAAATACATACACACATACATTCCTCTGGGAAATCCTCACAAGAGGTCTTCTTGTTTCTGTTATTTGCCCAGGGTCACTCCCCTGGCATGTGATGTGATGGAGCCAGATGTGCACCTGTGCTTGCTGGCCCCACAGCCCATCCTTGTCCCTCCATGACTCGTTCAGATGCTGTTTTCAAGAGGACCATCATCTCTTTATGACGTCTGCTTCAGTTGCTTTACAAACCCCTTCTACTCGGTCTATAGCCCTTTCTGGATTGTGTATCCACTTACTTATGTAAACCCTTTTGAATCAATATCTATTCTGTGCCGCCACTTGGGATAATAAGTCCCATAAATCAAACTGGCAACCCGTGTCCTGAGCCCCTGCTGAGAGTGTGTCACTGGCTGAGGGCTGCCGGGGGGAGGGTGTGAGTAGCTCTCAGCCCTAGATAAGCCATTTGCTCACAGACATTTGAGGGCCTGCTGTGCAGAGGCTGTGAATCTGTCACTGTGCTGACCTGTGGGTCAGATGTGGTCCCTTCCCCGCAGGGGAGCGAGGATGGATTTTTAGCACTGTGAAAAATCACAACAGAAAAGATAAAATGACATGTTTTAAGGGAGAGAGAGTAATGAGGAGCGGAATAAATCACAACAAAAGATTTTTCAATAGAGTTGAGAAAACAAAGTATCAATACAAAAACAGACAATTAAATGCCAATATTCGAATCAAATGACAAGGCGAGCCCTGCCGGGCAGCAGAACAGCCTCTCTCCCTGTGAGCGAAGGGCCATCTCGCTCCTTTTACCTGACTCTTCTAGCCACTTTTTCCCCTCGCTGCATTTTTCTTACTTAACGACAAGGCATTTTAGCCTGCTGTATTGTAAACATAATTGTAAGCAGCTTGAAGTCCTCTTTGAAACAAGGAGGAGCATAAGTCAAGAGCCCTGCAGTCCATCTGTGTAGTAAGGTGGGATTTTTTTTTTTTTTATGCCTTTTCCCTTCTGCAAAATCATCTAAGCTCACTGTGGAAAAGGTGGACAACAGAGAAGGGCAGGAGAAAGGTGAAGGTACAATGATAACCTCGCCACACCATGCCATGCGGAGGGAATTGCTGGGGAGGGGAGGGGGCATGCATCCTTCCAGACACTCATAAAAGGGTGCAGGTGCTCTCCCTCCAGAGAGCGTGCCCCCTCTAGCCCCACCTGCTCGTGAGCTCTTCCCTTCCAGCGGGACTCACTCCTGGGGTCCTCACCTCACCTCCTGTGCCCCTAGCCACACCCCCCTCAGCTACCGGGCCGGGTCAGTGCTGTGATTTAACATATGCTCAGAGCACTGTGTACACCGCCTCCACGGCATTTCCCCTCTGTAATTTTACATTTATTCGCGTGCATTCTCCATTAACAGGTCACCCATGGGGATGTAAGCTTCCTGAGATCCGGAGCAAGAACAGTTCCTGCTCACTCTCACATCTCTAACACCCAAAGGAATAAATAGAGTTCAGTGGAGGAACTATATTCTCATGGTTGTGCAACTGATCTCTAGAACGTTTTCATCTTGCAAAAGTGAAACGCAGTACCCGTTAAACAACTGCCCGCTTTCGGCTCCCCCCAGGCCCTGGCAAACATCATTCTACTTTCTGTTTCTGTGAGTCTGACTCCTTTAGATCCCTCATATGAATGGAATCATACAGTAATTGTCCTTCTGTGTCTGGCTTATTTCATTTAGCATAATGTCCTCAAGTTTCTTCCATACTGTAGCATTTGCCCAGGAAAAAAAATATCTTGCTTTTTACTATAACACAACATTATAATCATTTTCCCATCCCATAAGACATTTTTAAAGGTTGTATAATATTCCACTTTATGGGTAAACCATAATATATTTGATCATGCCGTTGTGGGATATTTAAGAATGGTGCTTGTTTGTTGGAACTCAGGGTCGCCCTCTGCTGGTCATCAGACCTCTTCCACCCCGACCCTCACCCTCACTGGCATCGAAGTCGTTTTCCCTGAGTTGACAGGTACACAGGAGGCTGGATCTATAAGCACACAGTTTAGGAATCAGAACCTGGGGATAGAGATGAGAGAGCCACAGAAGTGGAAGACGGCAGCAGGTTGTCAGTTTCCTAGCCCTGGCCCAGCCTGATTTAAGACTGTGAGGGAGAGGGGAAGGGGAGAAAGAGAGAGAGAGAGAGAAAGAGAGGTAGGTAGATGTAGGCAAAAGGAGCTCTTTTCATGCCATAGTTTGTGGGACTCGGGCTCTAGGGTGATAAGAACAGAGGGCTCAGAGTGACGCTGTGGCCCTGGGCAGTGTCCCCCCTAGAAAGGGTTTCTGCATCGTTGCTGAAGGCAGCTGCAGCAGAGGCAGTGTCCGCACACTACTGCACCAGTCAGAGTCCCCAGAAAAGGCAGGCCCGGTGGTGTGCTGAGCCTTTGTCACCCAGGTGTTAAACCACTGGGAGCTGGTCATCAGCCATGGTGCGAGTATTTATACCACGGAAATCTACAAGCACTGCAAATCAGGACGTTTGTTTTTTGGAGAGCCGGTTTTCCAGCACACCACTTCAGGGGGCACACAAACTGGGAAATTCGAGGAGGTTTTAGGAACTGTTGCAAAAGTGTGGACAGGGTGTAGGGAAGCACAGGGAATAGTGTAGTACCCTGGGGGCTGGTCACGATGCGCTGGGGGAGGAGGGAAGGGGGCTGTGTCAGCATCAGAAATAGAGTCTCCTTGAGAGGGGTGCCTCCAGCCTGAGACCCTCAGGGGGCAGCTGGGTAATGAAGAGCTGACCTCACTGTCCGGAGACCTGTCTTCTGATCTTCACAGCCCCAGACTGAATCTAGTTGGTAGAGAGGATGGAGTCCTATGGTCAGCCTCCAGGACAGAGAGCAGTCTGGAGAAGAGTGGGAGTGGGTCTGGGGGTCACACAGGAGGATATGAGTCCGTCTCTCCTAGGTGACTTTTGGGCAGGAGAACCAACAAGCAGATGGTAGCAAAGGGTGCCTAAGGACATGTGGGAGTCCCTGCAACCCCCTAGGAATACCTGTGGGAGTCGGGTGAGACCTCTGAGCTGAAACATTAGTATATCACAATAAACGTGGCTCATTTGTAGCCTCCAGCTGATGAGAGCCGCACTCAATATTCTTTGCATATAATTTTTGCCCATTTCTGACTATTTCCCTAGAATAAAGACCAGGCCTCCAAGCAATAATTCCAGAGCAATGGATTTCTACATTTTTAAGATTTTGATACTCATGGTATATTTTTTTCCAGAACGTTCATACCAATTGATAAATGTGTGTACACAGCCAGCCCGTGAGAG
Source organism: Physeter macrocephalus (assembly GCF_002837175.3). NCBI lineage: Eukaryota > Metazoa > Chordata > Mammalia > Artiodactyla > Physeteridae > Physeter > Physeter macrocephalus. The sequence continues at coordinate 2,096,380 of NC_041215.1, forward strand.
TGATTGATTCCACACATCTTCACCAGTACTTGACACTATTAAATTTAGAAATAGTCACCTTTTGGGAATTCCCTGGTAGTCTCGTGGTTAGGACTCAGCGCTTTCACTGCAGTGACCTGGGTTCAGTCCCTAGTCAGGGAACTAAGATCCTGCAAGCCGCATGGCGCAGCGGGAAAAAAAGAAAAACCATAGAAATAGTTGCCTCTTGGCTAGGTGAAAAATCTGTAGTTCCAGTTTTAATTTGCTTTGCTTAAATTACTAGCAAAGTTAAACAGTTCTTCATATTTTTATTGGAAATGAAAATTTTATTTGTCCCAAATTTCCTTTTTTAAAGATTTAAAAGAAAAGAACCTATGAAAGCATTAGCACAGCACCAGCACATAGCGAACTCCTGTCCCTGTTGGTTTACAGTTCACTCCTTCCCACAGTCATTGACGTCACATTCATGACTTGTCTACTGTGCGTGGTCAGGGGTGAACAGGAGGTCGGGACTCTCCTTTTTTTCTGGCAAGATTCAGGGCCTCAATCTGCATCAGCTGCTTTCAGTGACACCTGTCAGGATGGAGTCCGAAGACTGAATGACAGGCCCTCACCCACTGCCTTCCACTTCCCTGCATGGTGGGGGGCTTTGAAGTGTAAACAGATTATTCCCACCCCTTTGCTGAGTCATAGAATGTCAGCCCTCCAAGGGCCCTCAGAGACCATCTAGGTCATCAGCTATCTGCGTGTGTAAGGTTTTCCATTTACAAATTAATAGACGCAAGTTTTAGAGAATCTGATAAATACAGAAAGGTGAAAAGAAGAAGCAATCAAGGCCCAGCATCCTGAAGAAAATATTGGTGGAGTCTATTCTACAGATAGATGCAAATGCTTTCTAAAAGTAAATTGAGGAATACACTGTACAATTTTAAATAAGTTCTTTTTTTAAATAGAAACACTTTCCCTTTTAGGTAATATTTTACAAAATGATGTGGCATGTCTATAATAGTTCATCATACAGATATGCCATAAAGTGTTTATTTTCTTATTAGGAGAAATCTAGGCTAATTTCAAGTCTTTGTTGTTATTAGCTATTCTCCAATGGTGATCTTTGAACTTTAATTTTTGCTCACTTCTCTGATTCTTCCAAAAGATTTCTAAAAGCAGGGAACGGGCTCAAAGAATATTAGGCTTTTAAAGCCCTTCCTTCTCTTTTCCTGGAAGTGGAGGATCCTATAAGATTCGAACTTCCCTTCTATTGGTAAGCCATATGAGCTCAGAGAGGTGAAGTGACTTACCCAAAGCCACACAGCTTTGATGGAGCAGGAATTGGAACTAAGGTCTTTCTCTACAGCCTCTGGTAAATATCAGAACCTAGCCTGGAGCCCATGACTCCTGACTCCCAGGCCATGTGCTTGCCTTACTTCTCTGCTGTAGGTTATTTCTCTACCCATAAGCAGCACTCTCAATTACTGAGCACTAACACGTGTCCGGCACTGAGCTGAGCACTGGAATCTAGTATCTCATTTGATCCTGATCCTATGGTGTCATAGGATCAGGGTCACACATTAATGAAAATGTATGCCTGTCATCCTTAAATTGCTCCCACAAAGCTCAAGGTCTACATTTACTCTCAGTGCAAATACCATTATGAGCTTCGTTAGAAACTTCTCTGGGAATTAGCAATACAAATTTGAATTGTTCCTGCTCTCTGCAGACGCAGAAGATCTGTCTCTAAGGAGGAAACTGTGGAGGCATTCCAGGGATGATTTTTTTTTTTTTGTCACCCTTTACTGTCACCATTTACTTTGTGCTGGGCCCTGTGCTAGCTGCTGTGCATACCTCACTGTATTCATTTCCTAGGGTTGTTATAACACATGACCACAAACTGGGTGGGTGGCTTAAAGCAACAGAAATTTATTGTCACACAGTTCTGGAGGCTAGAAATCCAAAATCAAGGGGTCAGCAGGACCATGTTCCCTAGGAAGGCTCTAGGGGAGAATCCATTCCTTGTCTCTTCCAGCTGCTGGTGGCTCCAGGCATTCCTTGGCTTGTGGCTTCATCACATAACCTTATGTCCCATGGTTGGCTGGCTATCAGCTGGGGTGACAGTGGGTGACTGTGCCATGTGTTTCTTAGTAGATTAGATGAGCCTGTTCTCATGGTGTTGGTTCCAAGAGCAGTAGGAAAAGCATAAGCTGTATATATTCTCAAGGCCCAGGATTGGTGTCCTGTGCTGTGCCATTTATTCCATTTTCTATTAGTCCAAGCTGATAAAAGTCCAGCCCAGATTCAAGGGAGGAAGGAAAGACTACTGGAGGACCTACAAAATATTCTTCTTTGGGCTACAGTGTTAGCTCTGTGGTCCTCCTACAAAATGGTGGACCATTTTACAATCTACCACAATTGCGCAGAGTTTTCTACTCTTCTAATTTTTATTTATTTTTTTAACACCCTTATTGGAGTATAATTGCTTTACAATGGTGTGTTAGTTTCTGCTTTATAACAAAGTGAATCAGTTATACATATGTCCCCATATCTCTTCCCTCTTGCATCTCCCTCCCTCTCACCCTCCCTATTCCACCCCTCTAGGTGGTCACAAAGCACCGAGTTGATCTCCCTGTGCTCTGCGGCTGCTTCTCACTAGCTATTTTATATTTGGTAGTGTATGTCCATGCCACTCTTGTTTGGTAGGGTATATATGTCCATGCCACTCTCTCACTTTGTCCCAGCTTACCCTTCCCCCTCCCCATGTCCTCAAGTCCATTCTCTACGTCTGCATCTTTATTCCCATCATGCCCCTAGGTTCTTCAGACCATTTTTTTTTTAGATTCCATACATATGTATTAGCATACAGTATTTGTTTTTCTCTTTCTGACTTATTTCACTCTGTATGACACTCTCTAGGTCCATCCACCTCACTACAAATAACTGAGTTTCGTTCCTTTTTATGGCTGAGTAATATTCCATTGTATATATGTGCCACATCTTCTTTATCCATTCATCTGTTGATGGACACTTAGGTTGCTTCAGTGTCCTGGCTGTTGTAAATAGAGCTGCAATGAACATTTTGGTACATGACTCCTTTTGAATTATGGTTTTCTCAGGGTATATGCCCAGTAGTGGGATTGCTGGGTCGTATGGTAGTTCTTTTTTT
>NC_041215.1:2100145-2100474 GCF_002837175.3 Physeter macrocephalus
TATAGTCTGAAGTCAGGGAGCCTGATTCCTCCAGCTCCGTTTTTCTTTCTCAAGATTGCTTTGGCTATTCAGGGTCTTTTGTGTTTCCATACAAATTGTGAAATTTTTTGTTCTAGTTCTGTGAAAAATGTCATTCGTAGTTTGATAGGGATTGCGCTAAATCTGTAGATTGCTTTGGGTAGTAGAGTCATTGTCACAATATTGATTCTTCCAATCCAAGAACATGGTATATCTCTCCATCTGTTTCTATCATCTTTAATTTCTTTCATCAGTGTCTTATAATTTTCTGCATACAGGTCTTTTGTCTCCTTAGGTAGGTTTATTCCTAG
>NC_041215.1:2101001-2103233 GCF_002837175.3 Physeter macrocephalus
TTTTGCAGGGTTTTTATCATAAATGGGTGTTGAATTTTGTCAAAAGCTTTCTCTGCATCTATTGAGATGATCATATGGTTTTTCTCCTTCAGTTTGTTGATATGGTGTATCACGTTGATTGATTTGCATATATTGAAGAATCTTTGCATCCCTGGGATAAACCTCACTTGATCATGGTGTATGATCCTTTTAATGTGCTGTTGGATTCTGTTTGCTAGTATTTTGTTGAGGATTTTTGCATCTATGTTCATCAGTGATATTGGCCTGTAGTTTTCTTTCTTTGTGACGTCTTTGTCTGGTTTTGGTATCAGGGTGATGGTGGCCTCATAGAATGAGTTTGGGAGTGTTCCTCCCTCTGCTATCTTTTGGAAGAGTTTGAGAAGGATAGGTGTTAGCTTTTCTCTAAATGTTTGATAGAATTCGCCTGTGTAGCCATCTGGTCCTGGGCTTTTGTTTGTTGGAAGATTTTTAATCACAGTTTCAATTTCAGTGCTTGTGATTGGTCTGTTCATATTTTCTATTTCTTCCTGGTTCAGTATTGGCAGGTTGTGCATTTCTAAGAATTTGTCCATTTCTTCCAGGTTGTCCATTTTATCAGCATATAGTTGCTTGTAGTAACCTCTCATGATCCTCTGTATTTCTGCATATACTCTTCTAATTTTTAATTTAACATTGTACTATAATCATTTTCCCTTATCAATACAAAGTCTTCAAGAGAATATTTTTACTGTCTGCATGACAGTTAGAAGGCAGAGTACAATTTACTCAACTCTCAATTTTATGTCTAAATTGTTCAACATAAAGATTACTTCCCTTTCTCCAAGTTATAAATAAGTCTGCATGGAACATCTTTATGCAGGTAGCCATTTCTGTAATTTTGATCGTTTCCTTGGAATAGATTCCAAGAAGTGGAGCCAAAAAAGTATAAATGGTTTTTAATATTCTAGGTACTTATCGTCAAGATGCATGGCAAAGGAGTGCTGCTTTGCCTCCAAGGGCAAAGATGAGTGAGATTTTCAGCAGCTGCCTGGGTGCAAGCCTTCCTGCAGGGCCTCCCAGCTTCCCGTGGCTCCTCTTGCTTTCTGGTTGGCCAGGCCGGGAGCTGGAATGAAGCACCCGCTGGGCAGGCCCTTCCTTGGGCTACAGTGTTAGCTCTGTGGTCGGTGGCTGAGGGTCAACCTGTGGTGGACACCAACTGACTCAGGCCCCTGCGATCTCTTACCTCTTGTCTGTCAGGATAGTGTGTCTCCTGGACCAGTGACATTAACCACCTACACCCTGAGCGGGAGAACAGGTGGGACTGCCAATGACCTCCCATACCAACTGGCTCTGCCAACCCCTCCCAGGTGCGTATGAGGTCCCTGCTCATCCATGATTCCGAGTGATCCTCATGGAAATGCCACGTGTTTAGCATCACTGAGGTTGGTCCCACATCCAGATGGAGACTCGGGGCTCAAAATGCCCCCACCTCCCGTGGGGGGAAGTTGCTGGGGTCTGAAGGTGTGCCTGGTGGTCTGAGGGTCGGACCACAGACAGCTAAGAGAGGCAGAGCCTGTACGTGATGGCATGTTGCTGATGGGGGCCCAGCAGGCCCTGTGGTTGAGGACCCCAGGCTGGATCTGTTTCCCTATCACGTTGTGTGATGAGAGAGATGGGTTTGCAGGTGTTTCCCCACAACTAAAGAGGGAGCAGTTGATGTAAATGAGAGAAATATTTATACATCTAAGGAAGGGCAGGAATTTAGAAAGAAAGATAAAGTTAATAACTGTGCTGACTGACACTTTAATTTTTCTCCTATTAATGAGGGTAACCAAAAAAACAATTATTTTTAAAACATACCATGGAAAGAAAGAGGTTAAACAAATCATCCACAGTCCCACTCCTCAATCACAGCAACTACTGTTAGTTTTGTGAGTTCTCTTCTGGGTTGCTTTCCCCCACCCCACCTGGCCTTTTTTCTCTTCTAATGCATCTTTTTCAAAGCTCTTTCCCACACTCTGATTTTCTGTACCCAGTGTGGGAGGTTGGACAGGTAACATCTTCTACTTTGGTTTTTTATTTATTTATTTATTTTTAACATCTTTATTCGAGTATAATTGCTTTACAATGGTGTGTTAGTTTCTGCTTTATAACAAGGTGAATCACCTATACATATACATATATCCCCATATCTCCTCCCTATGCCAGCCCTCTAGGTGGACACAAAGCACCGAGCTGATCTCCCTGTGCTAT
>NC_041215.1:2103276-2136298 GCF_002837175.3 Physeter macrocephalus
TCTCCCTCCCTCCCACCGTCCCTATCCCACCCCTCTCGTGGTCACAAAGCACAGAGGTGATCTCCCTGTGCTATGCGGCAGCTTCCCACTAGCTATCTAATTTACATTTGGTAGTGCATATATGTCCCTGCCACTCTCTCACTTCGTCACAGCTTACCCTTCCCCCTCCCCATGTCCTCAAGTCCATGCTCTAGTAGGTCTGTGTTTTATTCCTGTCCTACCACTAATCTCTTCATGACATTTTTTTTTCTTAGATTCCATATATATGTGTTAGCATACGGTATTTGTTTTTCTCCTTCTGACTTACTTCACTCTGTATGACAGACTCCAGGTCTATCCACCTCATTACAAATAACTCAGTTTCATTTCTTTTTATGGCTGAGTAATATTCCATTGTATATATGTGCCACATCTTCTTTATCCATTCATCTGTTGATGGACACTTAGGTTGCTTCCATGTCCTGGCTATTGTAAATAGAGCTGCAATGAACATTTTGGTACATGACTCTTTTTGAATTATGGTTTTCTCAGGGTATATGCCCAGTAGTGGGATTGCTGGGTCGTATGGTAGTTCTATTTGTAGTTACATCTTCTACTTTGAACAGGTGGAAAAGGGAGGTCCAGGGAGGTGATGAAGCCCCCAGCTAACATGTGAAGGAGCCAGACTTCACCTGGCCCACTCTAGGGTCGGGGCCAATGCCCTTTAATAATAATAGTCTGCTCCAGCCCAGGCACTTGGCATTCACTTTCCTATATAATCCTCACAACAACTGTGCAATAGGTACTGTCACCATTCCCATTTTACAGATGATAAAACTGAGGCTTCGTGTTAGAAAGTAACTTGCCCAAGGTCACACAGTTAGGATGTCTGTAGCAGGGATTTGGACAGGGCGTGGCCTATCTCCAGAGTCCATGGTCTTAAACCTATGCCCACAATGTCTGCCTGCACAGTGAGACCCATATGTCCTCTCATGGTCTTCGGGGTCCCGCACGACCTGGCTTTCGTTCACTTTTTCCCTTATTGCTCCCTGCTTCCCACCAGGCCCCTCCGCTCCCACTAAACTGAACTGCTCTCAGTTCCTCCAGTGTTCCATGCTCTACCCCAACATCTAGGCTACTATTGCTAATAATGTGCACCTCCCCCCATCCTTCAGGTGGCTTAAAAGCTACCTCCTCCAGGAAGCCTTCTCTGACCACTTCCCAGACAGGAGGGGCACCCTCCTCTGGGCTCTCACAGAGGCCGCATTTCCCTTGCCACAGAGCCTGGTCTGGGCTGAAACTGCTGGCTGCACTGTCTCCATAACAGACTGTGAGGTGTGGAGTCTTGCTCCCTGGAGTGTCTTCAGCATTTAGCCGGATGCTGTGGGGAAAGCCTGTCCTGAGAATGTCCTCTTCTTCCCCCTTCATCATGGGGTGCTAGGTGGGACCCGGTCCTGAGAGCAGGATGCAGCCCTTTAAGTGCCTCCAGCACCCATCCTTCTCTGCCTTCTCTCTTCCCCTCAGCTTCTCCTGTCCAGATTTTGGGACCCAGTTCCAGGCTGCCCCTGCCCCCACCATGTCCCTTTGGCTTCCCCAGGTCTGAAGCAGCTTTCTCCTCCAACCAATGGTTCACAAAGATTTTTCTGAGAAGCACCAGTCCTGCATAAGATGGTTCCTTGGTCCAAAGTTTTGGGAAACCCTGCCTAATAACTGATTTCTTTGATATCCACCTATTAATGCTTTGGAAATCAGCACCTGTTTCATTTGATACATATGAAATGTGAAAATGTTTATTTCCTGGGAAAGTTATTATGAAATAAATGGGCATCTTATAACCAATGGCATCTTGTAATGAAGGAAATGTGGTATGGAAGGTGTCAGGAAGGTTAGGAGAGTAAAGGTCCTGACAAGTCCTGCAGCAGAGAAACAAAATTAACAGTGCTGAGCCCAACGCTTCACAAATGAACTCTAACTCCTGAATATTTTTTAAAAGACATAGTAACACTCCAACGAACTACATTTCTAGAAAATGCACTTTGGAAAGCATTCTCCACAATATTTATCATTTATGGAGCATATTTTAGGATCCACCTTGTGTTGTTTCTCTGATCATTTCACATTTGCTAATCTTGCCTTCTTGCCTAGACCACATGCTTCCTGAGGGCAGGGCAAGCTTCATAGAAATCACTGATACATCGGAAAAGTGATGCCCCAGAATTACACTGCTGCTCAGAATACGGCCTCATCCTCCGCAGGGTAGTGAGAGTGACCTTCACCAGGAAGGAAGTAGACCTTCAAAGGTAGGGCCTTGTTGAATCACATCTTGTTTGGCTGCTTGATTTAAGGCAAGTCCCTTAATCATTCTGAGCCTCAGTTTTCCCCTCTGTAAACTGGAAGAATAACAGTTTCTAGCTTCTAGGATAGATTAGGGGAGATAAATATGGGTAGAGCCCTTGGAACCACTCAAGAGATAAGAGATCTGATGTTAACTGTTGCTGTCATTTTGTTGTTATTGTCATCTTGAAATTCCCCAGTAGTCAGTGGTGGTCGGTATTAATTGGAGGAGGAAATTGTTAGATGAAAGAGGGTCACTGGATAACAGAAGGAGATTCGAATTATTAGCCGGCAGACAGCTGCATATGGAAGAGTCACCGGCTGGAGGGGACTTCATTGAATAGGCGGCCACTGCGTGGGGGAGGGGGGGTGAGTCACTTGCTGTGAGCTCACTCATGATTCCTCAGGGCATCTGCAGGGCTCAGCCAGACCCTCATCTGGTAATCTGCTCTTGCCCAAAGCTGACCGAATGAGCTCTTTGTCATGTAACACAATAGGCGCCAGGGTGTAAGCAGAATTATTCTGCGCCCAAACTCCGAGAGTAGAAGAGGCCCTGTCAGAACTACATTTGCCCCTAGTGGTGACCCCAGGAACTGTAATGTGGACCAGTCAAGGAAAAAGTGGTAAAATTCCAAATGTTTCATTTTGCTTTGGTCTGGTTTGGTAGTTCTGACTGGGGCAAAGGAAAAATTGTATTTTCAATGTCCCATGGCTTCTTGAAGAAAGCATTCACCGCTGTCACCGCAGCCCTTGTCAAAAAGTCTCCATTGAAAAGAAAGAAGAGAACACACAGAGAGAAGCAGAGTGAAGCTTCGTTCAGCCTGTAGGTCTCTGTGTGTGAGAAATTTAAATAGAAATGAAGGCATCAGGGGGAGAGACCGGCTGCTCTGAAGCATTTCATTCCTGGAGCAGCTGGGCTCTGGAAGGCGGGCGAGCCTGGCCTCACTAACAGCACACACTGCCCTGGGCGCATAGGTGAGGGCCTGCGGGCCCCGGGGAGCAGGGGCACGAGGGGTGGCTGGTGAGGTAGGTAGGTTTGGAGGTGTGAGCTGCCCGCATAGCTGAAGAGGTAGAGGAACAGAGTGGGGGTAGACGCCGTTCCAGGTAGCCAGCGATCACGGCTGCTCATCTTCAGACTCAGAGGCGTTACTAACGCACCCAGCTCACCCAGGCATTGAGAAGCAGGACGGAAGCTCTGGTCCATCTGGTGCTCAAGACCATGCCTTTCCTTTTCCATCGTGTCATCTGCTGGAGTTGACATCTCAAACGTGACGGCATCATTCGGTGGCCTACTTGGCAGGGAACAGCCTCCTAGCCTACACAAATCCATATGGAGACTCTCCGAGGACCTGCCTTCAGGATCCTGAGACCCCGAAGAGTCGCCCTCAGGATTTAGAACCTGGGTTCTCAAGGTGCGCATGAACTTGCCTGCCCTGTTGCTCTTAGCAAACCTACAAGAATGAGCCAGTCTCCGTCCCCCGATTTGCTCACGGCTCCAGGGACGCAGGAGCTAAAGAGCCCCGAGCAAGCTCGGCAGAGGCAGGGTTGTACAGGAGTTGTGCACACAGAATCCGGAGCCAGTGTGAGTTCAGATGCCCCCTCCGCCACCGGGGCCACCATGCAGGGTTGGGTAGGTTATGCCCAGAGCAAGGGCTCCCGGGCAAGAGAGCGCCGGCGCCCGGTGCTCCTGTCACCAAGCTGTGGTGCCCGGGCCTCTGCCCAAAGAACAGGGGGTCTTACATCAGTTCCAGAAAAGACCCACGTGCACCAGCCATGAGCATCTGCTGCTGGGAGCTAGGTTATTTGGCTGAGTTGTGTTCCCTCATTGCGCCTCAATATCTTCACCTGAAAAATGGAAAACATAATATATTTCTCAAATGTGTTGTTGTGAGGGGTCGAGGGCTGGATACCCAGAAAGCATTGAGAACAGCGTCTAAAGCGTAGGAAATGCTCAAAGAGCGTGGTAAGTATCTGAAGGATTAGCCATAGTACCTGACCAGCATTTTTAATGGATAGTTTTGCTGGTGGCCAACTTTGAACCCACAGTATTAGCCAATTTTACATTTTTTGCTCTAAGCTCCAAGGTAACCATCAGAATCCCAGAGAAACCATCAGTGGGCCCATGAGCCCACCAGCCAGCCTGCCTCGTCAGCCTGCCCTGTGCAGGTCGGCCGAGTCCTTCACACAGGGCACCACCGGCAACACAGGTGCACCTGCGTGTCCTTCCTACACCCTGAGATGGAAAGGGAAAGCTGGCTTTTTTTATTTTTTTAAGCTCATCTTCTGTTTTGGACCAATTAAAAGAAAGGCATTTTAATAGCCCTGTGGAAAGGGAACTGACGTTGTTTCCCCGGGCTGCTCTCTGAGCCCAGAGGTCTGGGAGGGATTAATAAAGATGCTATAAATGCAACAGTGGCCCATATGTCTGTGGGCAAAGTGCTCTGGTTTGGGAGGAAGGGAGAAAATTAAATTAAAATGGGAAAATATACGTTATTTGAATGAGGATAGAAAGGAAGAACCCAATGGAGTCTAAAGGAATCTGAGGAAATCTGTCGGCAGGATGTTGAGGTTAGCTCAGCACTGCTGCACAAAGACGCCTGGCAGGTGGTGAACGGGGGCCCCAAACAGAGTCAACTCTTGAGTTTGGTCTCATTCCTGTTACCGATGTCCTATCCATGGGCTTTTAGTGCTGTGGTCCAGGGATGACAGATAGTTGTATTTATCAGACTTTCTCTCAAGGCAATGTACACGGTCACCCACCCAGCAAATGTTAATGAGACATCTTCTCTGTCCCTGACCTCGAGAGGCACTGGTGACTCAGGGATGAGCAGAGCCAGCTCCGGGCCGCCCTCAGGGAGCGCTCAGACTCACCATGTGGCCAGTGAGAGGATGAGACTGATTTCCTGTGCCCTCCGTGGGCCGCGGTGCTGGCTCTGGGCAGCATTTGCTCACTTCTTCTCCCAGCATCGCCCTCCACTCCTGCCAGGAGGCAGAGGTGATTATGATGCCTATTTTACGGATGAGGCAGCTGAGGCGCAAAGAGGTGAGGGAACCGCCACACAGCCAGTTGTGGCAGAGCCAGGGTTAGAACCCAGGGGGTTGTGACTTTGAAGACTAAGTTCTCACCCACCTTGCAGGCAGCTGTTCTGATAGAAGAGAGCAGAGGAGGAATGTCTGTCTGTCTGTCTGTGTCTGTGTGTCTATGTACACGTGTGCATGTGTGTATGGCAATGGTTCTGAGTCTACCTGAGATAAGCATTCCTGGGAGACTTCCTGGAGGAGGTGAGGTCTAGTGGAGTCCTAAAGGAAAGGTCTTGAGTGCCAGGCTAGGGGGTTTAGATTTTATCAAGTGTTTTTTGAGCAGAGGTGAGGCAAGATCATATCCTCAACAAACCAATATTTAATTAGCAAGTACTATGTGCCAGATAATCTATTATACACAGAGAGGGTTGCAGAAATCTAAAATGAGATGTAGTCCCTGCTCTCTCTTAGCTTCAGTCTAGCTGGAGAGATGAAACACTGAAATATTAAAAAAAAAAAAAAAGGATTAGTGACAGTGTTGATAAACTCATGCCAAGTGCCAAACAGCAGGCAGAGACCAAGTACTGAGGGAGGTCAGAGGGGGCAGCTGACTGGGCTCTGGGCCGATTAAGGAGTCTTCACGTGTAGGTGGCATCCCAGCGGGGTTAGAGGAATTCGGAGGGAGAGATGGGAATGACACCAGAAGCAGGGCCCAGCTTTTCCCATTTTGGGGTCCCCAGTGCTTAGGAGACAGTCTGCCTCTAGCAGGTGCTGATAAGTGATTGTTGAATGAATCAGTGTTGTGTCCACTGAAAATAAAGGGTATGTGGCTGAGAGGTAAGGTGTGACTCTATCAGGGACAGCGGACCACTGAGCCTCTAACTGCCCACCAAGGGCAGTTTAACTGACTTGTGACCCCACCCATCAGATTAACGTCCTTCAGTTTTCAATTTTTCGGTTTTTCCAGGGCCAGACACACATGAGGCCCTCAGGCAATGTGTGCTGAAGAGGTGAGTAGGCTCTGTGCCAGGAGCAGCATCAGGAAATGTGGGAGAAGTCTGTGGGGGCAGATGGAGGAAGCCTGGAATGCCGGGGCTTTCCTGTGAGCAAGTGGTAGCCACCGAGGTCTCCGAACATTCAAGAAGTGGAAGGTAAACTATCAGGGGAAGATTCATCTGGCTCTAAGCAAAATGCACTGAGTGGTGGAAAGGAAAGGGGGAAATGCTGTGAGAGAGGGCTTCAGAAAGTGACTGCTACCACTTAAACTCTGCAAATCCTTTGATCCAGAAATTTGATTTCTGTACATTTGTCCCAAGATCACTGAACAAGCGTGGAAGAAAGCAGTTTCCGGAGATCCTTGCTGTGGAGGACAGAGAACATTGGCATGTAGCTCCCTCTAGGGGTGCAGTGGGCGAGCTGGCTTCCGCAACAGGCTCCTTGCTTTTTCTCTTCCCCTCTCGCCTCAGGGCCTGCGCACCAGCTGTTCCCTCTGCCTGGAATGCTTTTACCACATCTAGTGACGTAACTCCCCTCCTTCCCATCTCTGCTCAAACACCCCCTTCTCAGTGACACCATCCCTGACCAACCTATTCTATTTTCCTCCAACCCATAATACCTGCCACCCCAAGCCCCCTGCTTTGTTTTCCTCCCATCACCTATTGCCATCTGACATACTCTGTATTTTATTTATTTTCTCTGTCACCACCATCCCCTACTCACATGCCCACTAGCATGTAAAATGCACCAAGTGGAATTGTTATCTCTTTTGCCCACTGCTCTCCCCCAGTGCAGAACAGCACCTGGCACATAGTAAGTGCTCAATAAAGATTGTGAAGGAATGAAGGAATGAAGGAATGATGGGTAGGTAGATATGTGCGTGTGCGGCTTACACATGAGTTCAGCATGGGCACCAGGGAGGGGGCCAGGGAAGCACCTTGCTACTTCAGGGCTACAGGGTCACAGCACAGGGAGGCTGTCCCGGGTACCTCAGGGGCGTACTGGCGGGGGGTCAGAAGGCAGAGTTGTGATGGACACTTTCAAATTAATCAGGCCTGACGGGCACCCAATGGGTCATTTCCTGTCATAATGAAACCTTTCTAAACATAGCCACATGCAATTAAAATGTGACAGCACTTACACTGCAGCTGTGTTGTGCTAGAAAAGACTTCCTGGCCCTAAGTCAGAAGAGATGGATTCACATCCCAAATACCTGCCCACATCTCTCTCTTGGGCAAGGCCCTTCACTTCTCTGAACCTCAGTCTCCTCCTCTGTGAAAGGGGAATATAACACTAGGAGCTATGCTGCAGGGTGTCGTGAAGATCAAGGAATTAACTGAAATGAGGGATTTTTATAGATTTGAAAAGCACCACACAAATATAACCCGACATTATGTGATTATTATATGAATGAGGCCAGGTTGTACCATAATTAATTTATGAGTGAGGGTGTGTCTGAGGCCAGTGAGGATGAGGCGAGAGTGGTGTGCGGCACAGACAGCGGACGCTCCCTGGACTTTCGCTACTCAACCTCAGTCCAGAATTACCAATGCGAGTGGTCTTTCTGTAGCCTCATTTTCTTTGTCTTCAGGGTCTGAGTGCAAGCAGAGATCTGAGCTGCTTCAGAGTTTCCTGGGGGAGTAAAACCTCTTGATGTTTTGTTTTCCTTTATTTTGCTTTGTACTTAGGCTTGGGAAACGATGAGAAAGAGATAGAAGGAAGGAGATGGGGCTGAGGGACTGAGCCCCTTTAAAGGGAATAATTTATTTAAAGCACAAGGACGGTGAGAGTTTGAGCTGGGCAAAGGATGGTGAAGAGGCAGGGCAGTGGTCTACGGAAGGAAGTTTCTAGCCCTACTTGGGTGGCTTTGGGCCATGTGAACCATCTTGTGCAGGAGCCGGGAACTGGTCCTGAAAAGGGTTGGGGAGATTGGGAGGGGGTCTCCACATCATTCAGTGTCTAGTCCTAGGGCCCGACTCATTCCTCATGTCTGGTCTGCCCTCAGCTCCAGGGCTCCCAGTCCTGCCTTGCCCAGCTCTTTGGATGTGACTTTGTAAACAGAAATATATAAAAATGGTCTGGCTATGCCCTTGAGCTCCTTGGTCCAGCCTTCCCCTGGGACCTGCCCTCACAGTAAGAAGGAGTCAAAAGCCATCAACCAATTCAGAGCCAGTCACCTCTCTCTCCTGTGGGCAAACCAACAAACCACAACACTTACGCATCCGGAATGTTCCCCTAATCTTGTCTAATGTATCCGCAACCATTCTTGAGCTGAGGTTTTATAAAGACAGTTGCACAAGCTGAGGATGGGGAATAAATGGTCTAATGCGAAGAAGAGCCAGAAGGCAAAAATGTTTCATCCTCGTGGTAACTAAGATCTGCTGGCTCCAAGTGCCTAGAGCTCTGCACTGGGAAGAACTGTGAGGCTGGGTCCGGAATTCTGCACATCCAGTCAAGAGTGCTGCGATCAATTAGCAATGTCTGCCCCAGGCATGGATGGGAGAACTGAGATGTATATGTCATATATAATAGACCCTCCTTATAACTCCCAATCTATTGTGAGACCTGCAATCAACCTAATGACAGTTTTTCCCAAAAGAGTCCATATTCAATATTCAATATTAAATGTAGATGTTGATTATTGGATGGATCCAGGTTTCAAACTTATAAACAAAAAATGTGTGGGTGTGTTTGTTGTTTTGTTTTTTTTTTTGCAGTACGCGGGCCTCTCACTGCTGTGGCCTCTCCCGTTGCAGAGCACAGGCTCCGGACGCGCAGGCTCAGAGGCCATGGCTCACGGGCCCAGCCGCTCCGCAGCGCTCGGGATCCTCCCAGACCGGGGCGCGAACCCGGTTCCCCTGCATCGGCAGGCGGACGCGCAACCACTGCGCCACCAGGGAAGCCCTGTGTGGGTGTGTTTGAAAGAAGAAAATTATTATTTGCTGTCCCTTCTGTACCAAAATTAGCTTGAGCATTTCAACCAGAAATTCAATGAGCATTCTTTGGAGTATAAATAAATATTTTTAATCTACCCATGCTTTCTCACTCTGGCTGTTTCTTGCTTCTGTGTGCAGCAAAAACAGGAAGAGGTGGAA
This sequence comes from Physeter macrocephalus, assembly GCF_002837175.3. Classification (NCBI taxonomy): domain Eukaryota; kingdom Metazoa; phylum Chordata; class Mammalia; order Artiodactyla; family Physeteridae; genus Physeter; species Physeter macrocephalus. The sequence continues at coordinate 2,112,702 of NC_041215.1, forward strand.
GTGGGGAGGAGTTTCTTTGATGTGTTGGTAAGGTCGCTAATGTCTGACACATAGTAGGTGCTCAGCAAATACTTGTAGAATGAATTTTGAATGATGAACTGAGACTCTGTGTACTTTTCCATGATTCATAAATGTTGTCACTTTAGCTGAATTTCAGTGTAATATGTTATCTACTGTCATATTTTTTCTCTGTGAGCAGACATGAAGGTTGTTAATTGGGATAATGCTTGTGGACATTGGTTCGTTGTTTCTCTGAGTGAGGGGATGGGCCGGAAAGATGGAGGGATTTTACTGTTAATTATTCCACTTATGTATTTGCTTGTTCATTGTTTGTCTCTTTCTCATATTTCCCCTCAGAGGTTCCTCATCCTTGGATCCCTAATCCCATAGCCCAGGATTCTCAACCTCAACTCTATGATATTTGGGGCGAGATAATTCTTTGTCATGGGGGCCTATCCTGTGCCTTATGTGACGTTTAGCAGTATCACTCATCCCTACCTACTAGGTACCAGTAGCAACCATCCCGAGTTGTGACAACCAAAAATGTCCCCAGACATTGCCAAATGGTCCCTGGGGGACAAAATTTCCCAGATCAAGAACTACTGCTTTAGCCTCTCCAGGAACATGGCTAATTTCTTCTTTTTTGAGCAATTTCAGCATTAATGTCACCCTCTCAGAGAGCCTCTGACCACTTGGTCCAACCCCAGCCTCAGGGCTCAGCAGCCTACCACCAGGATCTCGTTTCTCTGCAGAGCACTTGTGTCTCCCTGTAATTTCCTGGCATAGATGTTGTCTGTTGTTGTCTGCCTGTCCCCACTGGAATATGAGCTCCATCAGGGGCTTTTCTATTGACCATCTCTCCATCCCAGGGCCCAGAAGTACCTAACACTTAGTAGGCTCTTGATAATCATGTTGGATGGATAAAGGCAAGGAGGAAGTAATCAAAGAAGGCTCACTTTGGAGGTGACATCTCTATGGCATGAGATTGTCATCCATGGGAAGTTTGAGGAACAGCATTCCAGACAGAGGGAACAGCCATTGCAAAGCTCTTAGGCCGGAATGGGTTTGGCATGTGGAAGATTGCTAGAGAGGAGAGGTGGAGGGGGATAGGAGGAGTTGGGCCAAGAACAAAGAAACAGCCTGATTAGGGGGCCCGGGAGGCCAGGATGAGAAGTGCAGACTTTATTTTAAAGTGACAGCAAGCCCTCGGAGACCCCCTGGGAGCCCCCAGAGTCAGCCCCTGGCAGACAATTAGCAACTTCTCCTCTCTCCCTGTCCTCCATCCTCAGTATGGACAGGTTGGGGAGGATTCATAAATCTGGTCTGCACTCTTGAGACTAAAGTAAGAGCTGACATGACCCCCAAGCCATATCTCACAATGGGAGAGAGCCCTTCTGTCCGAGAGGCTCAGATGCTTGGGCCACTCTGCTGTCAGCTGAAACTGGCCCCTCTTTGAACCTGCATGGACCTGTTCTTAGTCAGCTACGTAGAAATCACAAATCCAGGAATTGGCAAGGAAGGCCAGGGATTCTCTGCTCCAGCTCCTCAAATATCAGCTTAAAGAAGTGATATGTAGGAAAGAGCATTGAAGAGACTCATTATTCCCAGGTAAGCCATCCTGGAGCTCTCGGGTCATGTTCATTCTGCCCTGTCAGAGCTGCCTGCCCGGCTTTGTACTGCAGCGCTGTGTCTGGGCTAGAATTGAAGGTCTTTAAGGAAAAAGCTGCATTTCTGCATTTAGTGGGCCACTCAGTATCTCCTGCATAAGAAGACTTTTGATGATAATAATAACAGCTAACTTTGTTAGGAATACTTACCAGGCCCCAGGCTCTATTCTAAATACGTCACTCAATAATCACTGAGGACATCTCTGGTGGCTCAGTGGTTAAGACTCCGCCTCCCAATGCAGGGGACACTGTTCGAGCCCTGGCCCAGGAAGATCCCACGTGCCTCAGAACACCTAAGCCCATGCACCACAGCTACTGAGCCTGTGCTCTAGAGCCCGTGGGCCACAACTCCTGAGACCATGCACCACAACTACTGAAGCCCACATGCCCTAGACCCCATGCGCTGTGACAAGAGAAGCCACCGTAATGAGAAGCCCGCGCACCCAATGAAGAGTAGCCCCCGCTCGCCACAACTAGAGAAAAAGGCTGTGCGCAGGAAGGAAGACCCAACGCAGCCAAAAATAAACAAAATTTTAAAAATAATCATAATAATTCACTGAATCCTCACAGCAAACATGTAAGGATCATACTATCATCATCACCCCCATTTTACAGATGAGGAAACCTAGGCCCAAAGAGGTTAAGTAATTTGCCCAGATTCACTAAGGAAGCTAAACCAGGTTTGGCCAAAAAATCCACATTCTAACCCTTAAATTATATTCTCTTTTTTAAATTAATGCCAAAATATGTCACAACATCTTTTTAAATGAATATACCTTTTGCCTCAGCAATGCCACTTCTAGGAGCTGAGCCTAAGAAGGTATAAATATTTAGCTACGGAGATGCAGTATTGTTTAGAATATAGAACACAAACCACATCTTTATTAAAGGGGGTTATTTAGGTAAACTGTGGTGCCTCCATATAAAAGAAACGGTTCAAAATGACATCTATCCATATGTACCAACCAATAAAGACATCTACGCTATATATTTTAACAGGAAAGTCCAGAAAAATTGCATTTTTGTAAACAGCGATTTTGTCTGTGCATTGGGACTCCTAATGATTTTTAATTTCTTCTTTTTGCTGGTCTATAGTTTCTAATTTTCCTACAATGAACATGTACTACATTTGTAATAAGAAAGAAACCCAATAAAAGTTATTGAATAAAGGAATAAACAGCCAGAAAGCATTCTCTCCTGAGGAATTAGTGAACATCTTCCCTGACAATAAGGGCTGTGGTTGCTTTTCTGGAAACTTCATTTGCTTCCCAGGGTCTGTTCTCAGCCAATGGGGAGATGACGCAGGTGATCAGAGTAGGGGAGAGCATGAGGTCGCCTGGACAGGTGGTCGCTTTCAAGGTGTCTGGCTCCACACACCCTCTTGTTTTCTGGGTTCCAGTGACCTCCCCTTCCCAGTGTAGGAGGTAAAGGTCTGCCACTCTGGCCCAGGTCCTGAACTCTCCCTTGTGTTTTCTCTACACATCACTGACACCTTTGTCATTAGGCCTTTTGTGAATAAACCCTCCTCAAATTACTCAAATTTAGTGCAGCATGTTTCCTGTTGAGAATCTGGCTGATACTTTTACCCTATTTCACTCTTTCTTCCTGTCCTTAGTCCTCTCAATCTGATCTGTCCATCTTGTCTCCTGACATCTGGTCTTGCCCACCAGACATCTTCATTTGGACAACGTGGGAACTCAGAAAATTCATCCTGCATAACAGGACTTTTTAATCTATTCCCAAACTAATTTCTCTCTTCCTTTCCATGAGCACCTCTCGACCCACTCCCAACCTCAAAAGCATCTCTGTCTGTCCTTCCTTCACATCTTTTCAGTGTTCAAAGCTTACGAAATCAACTTCAGCTCTGTCTTTTCCAAACAATGCTTCACACCATTTCTCCAGCCCCCTCCGTCCTCCAGGCCTCCTGACAGGGCTGCCTTGTCTGCTGTCTCCTCTCCACCTCCTGCCTTGGTCTTTGGTCTGTGTTATGTGTGACTTCTGTCCAAGAGTCCTTAAAAGACAGCTCAGATCCTATCCACTCCCCTACTCAAAAAACAGTGCCAGTGGGACCAAACCCAAACACCTCAACCTTCCATCCAGAGCCTTCAAGAACACTTTTCATCCAGATGTCTCCCTCTCACACATGCACACCCTCATTAACAATATTTCCTGAGATCAAACCACTGAGTCTTTTTAAAAATCTTATACAATATTTATTTTATATTATACGGTAAAATTTACTTTTTGGCATCCAGTTCTGTGAATTTTAGTAGATGTGTAACTTTGCATAACTATACGCACAGTCAGGATACAAAACAATTCCATAACCCCAATAACGTCCTTCAAGCTATTGCTTCATTGTCACACCCTCTCCCCAACCTAAACCTCTAGCAACTACTAATCTGTTCTCCATCTCTATAGTTTTGTCTTTTCAAGAATATCATATAGGGACTTCCCTGGTGGCGCAGCAGTTAAGAATCTGCCTGCCAATGCAGGGGACATGGGTTCGAGCCCTGGTCCAGGAAGATCCCACATGCCACGGAGCAACTAAGCCCGTATGCCTCAACTCCTGAGCCCACGTGCCGCAGCTACTGAAGCCCGCACGCTTTGGGGCCTGTGTGCCACAGCTGCTGAGCCCGTGTTCCGCAGCAAGAGAAGCCATCGCAATAAGAAGCCTGCGCATCGCAACGAAGAGTAGCCCCTCCCTGCTCGCCTCAACCAGAGAAAGCCCGCGTGCAGCAGCGAAGACCCAACACAGCCAAAAAAAAAAAAAAAAAGAAAGAAAGAATGTCATATAAAGGAAATGATACAGTAATGTTTTGAAACTGGCTTTTTCACTTGGCATAATGCCTTTGAGATTTATCCGAGTTGTTGCATATATAAATAGTACAGTCCTTTTTATTTCTGAGTGGTATTCCATTGTGTGGATGGACCAATATTTGCTGAATCACTGAGCCTTTGCACAAAAAGGCAAAGCCTTTGCTCATGCTGGGTCCTCCGCTGGATCACTGCCCTCTACATTTCCAGGTATCCCTCAAAGACTGTTCAACACCAGCTTGTCCACACACGGTCCCTGACCCTGATTTTCTTTCCCACAAGGAACCAGTTCCTCCTTCCCCATCCCATAGCCCTTCATGTGCATGTCTTTCCTGGAAGAGATCATCTTCCACTGGTCGTTTGGGTGACTGTCTTGGTTGAGACTGTGCTCTCCTTGAGGCCGGTGGCCTTTCTTTTTGTCTTTGTATCCCATGAACTCAGCCAAATGCCTGGGTCAGAGCCAGTACAAAGTCTATGTAGTTATGGAAACAATGGATCTTCCCATTCTACAGTGTAGAATCATTGTCTGAGCAAATGGAAGAAAAGGAGCTGACACAGAGACAGGACGGCAGAGACAGCCCCGGTGCCAACCTCTGCAAAGGCAAATCATGGCCAGTCCCCAGGAGGATGTGGAGGCAGAGGCCCCAGAGAGGTATGGAGGTTCCACAGTAGGTGAGGAGCTGTAGATATGATGTCATCAGCCGTAGAGGCAGTAACCAGAGAGGCAGAGGAATAAAGTCGGGTGGAAAAGCAAGTAAATGGCCAATATCCCCTCTCTGCTTGATGCCATCGACCTCATGGCCTCCCCAACTTAAATGCTACACTTGGAAGAAGGAAGGAGCTGGATTTGAACATAATTCTGAAATAACCAAATTTACCTGCAAATGACTAGCCTGAGTTTTTTCTTCAAGCAGAACTTTTGGCTCAGAGTCAGAAAGTACATGGAATTATAGAAAAGAAAGTGATCATCTTGCATATCTGAGTTGTGTGATCTTTTTGTATATAAAATTGTGTACTTACAGTGTATCAGGGGCCAATTATGCATGATCTCTTTTAACTAGAGAGACCATAAAATTTATTGCTTTAACTGGGACAGTTCTGAAATAGAAGGAGGTGCTATTAATAACTGCATAGGGATGCAGGCCTGAGCAAACCATGACTTCTGGTTAAACTACAGCAAACCCTCTCAACATTCATATGAGAAGGTGACATTCGTATGCCCATTTGCAAAGCTTAAATGATTAAATCATGAGTCCAGAATTAACAAGGGAGCCCCAATTCAAGCCAAGTGGTCCTTTTCCAAACCCCATATTTTGCACAGAACCTCAGGCTGGCTCTACCCAGCTCTATCGCCACCCTCCCCTCCACTTTGTTCTCTCTTCTCTGGCAACAGAAATATAATGAGACCACATACATCATTTTAAATTTTCTAGTAGCCACATTAAAAAATAAACAGGGGCTTCCCTGGTGGCTCAGTGGTTGAGAGTCCGCCTGCCGATGCAGGGGACACGGGTTCGTGCCCCGGTCCGGGAGGATCCCACATGCCGCGGAGCGGCTGGGCCCGTGAGCCGTGGCCGCTGAGCCTGCGCGTCCGGAGCCTGTGCTCCGCAACTGGAGAGGCCGCGACAGTGAGAGGCCCGCGTACCGCAAAAAAATTAAAACATAAAAAATAATCAACAGAAACAGTTGAAATCAGTTTTAACGGTATGTTTTATTTAACCAGATATATCCCAAATAGTATCATTCAACTGTAATCAATACAAAATAATTATTCATGAGATATATTACTTACTTTTCTGCCATTAAGCCTTTGAAATCAGGGGCGTCTTACTCTTACAGCATATCTCAATTTGGAGGGCTTCGTAGCCACAAGTAGCTGGATCTGAGGGGCAGGCCGGGCAAGAGCAGGTCGCAGACACATTGCCATCTAGTGGACAAGTGCTTCTCTCCTGGAAACGCACCTGGAGCAAAACAATCCGCATCCAGTGTAACCGTAGAGTCAGCCTCGGGATTAGCTCCCCTGAAGGAATTTACCGAGGTAGGGGTTGTTGCTGAGTTTGTCCCAGGGCAGATACACAGCCACGGAGGAAACTCAAGTCACCATGCTCTCAGTAAACCTTGGCCATGGCTCATTCTCGTTTTCTAGTCACATAAAGATTAGCAGAGGATGATGGTTTTTCAGAACACATGTTTAAAATAATCCTTCAAAAAGTCAGAGTTTCTTTCTTTCACACCCAATTTCACTGTATGGTGATTGCGTGAAGGGCTTCTCCCTAGTTTCTCTTTTAATCTTCTGTGAAATCTTGGTTTCTTCCAAGTGTTACCTTTCTTGCTCAAATTGGGTGTGGTTATTTGAGGATTCTAGTTAACCAAGGGCTTTCTTTTTTTCCAATATGAATAATTGATCAAGAATCTGTGATGTGGGCTAATGTGATTCTAGACTCCTGCCTTATCCACAATTGAAGGGGAGCTTTAAACACGGCTCTGTTTGAATAGAATGATGTAACTATGTCACTCAGGAGAGGAATGTCTGGAGCTGAGATGGCTTGGCAAGGAGAGTAAGAAGCCAGTGGGGCATTCTCTGACTTGGCATTGAGTATTTTCAGCACTGTGCTGTCCTCAGGATAGTGCTGGATTTTGTGCAGAAAGGTTGCTTCCACCTTTAAGGAGATATAATCTTCCCAGGAGAGGTATGAAAACCATCCTAGATAAACAATAACAAGAGAAACAAACAGCATCATGATAACATACAAGGACATATGTGCTTAAATCGCAGCATGGGGCAGAGTGCAAACTGGATGTAAAGCAAAGGAGAGAGAGTGAAAAGAGTGAGAAGGGAAGTAGGTTCTAGTCACAGCCCTCCACCCCACCCCCCCAACCCTGGCTGTGTGACCATGTCTCAGTCACACAGCCTCTCTGGTCCTCAGCTTGACCATCTCATACTAAGCTATGGACAGTTTGGACAATTTATACTTCTAGGGTGGGGAGCCAAAAAGAAAAGAAAGATAGACATCCAAGAATTCCAATGACTGTCTCAGGAAGAGTTTCTAAGCTGTGGGAAGGCATGAGCCAAGATACAGAAAGAGGGGAACTTGGAGCAGGAAGGAAGGATGCTTACCTGGAAAACCTAGAGGAAAGTGATGAGCTGGGATGTCTAGTTTCTTTGTTTTCAGGAATGGTTACAGATTTTCCTGTTCAGAGGCAGAAAACTGGCCTAAATTTTTGACTTAGAGAATCTAGAATTGAAAGGGATCTTTGAGACCTGCTACCAGAGTAACAGGTCCCAAAGACTATTTTTCAGAATGCTAGTACCTTGTGATGTTAATAGATATTTAACAAAACAGATTTCTCTGCCACAGGACTTTTCAGAACCTTTAACATTCTATGATTTTCCCAGAGGGCAGAGAGCATTTCCCAGACTTATTTAACTATGGAACAGTTTATTTTGAAGGGACATCACTTGCGAGGTGTTTCAGGGAGCACACTTTGAGAAACACTGCTCTAGTCCAGCTCTGCTTTTTTTACAGACAGGAAAACTGAGGCCCAGAAAAAACAGGAGGCAAGTTCAAGGTTCACAGAGATAATGGTAGAGCCAAGAGTGGGATTTTGGTTTTTTGACTCCAAAACCCAGTGAATCTCTTTTTCTGTTTTCTTTTTCCATTTGTATTATACACTATTTAAGACATGCAAAAAGATCTACAGAATGATACAAGATATTCATGTGCCACCACCCTGAGAAATAAAACATTGCCAATGCAGTAAAAACCCCTTATGTATGCTTCCCAAATCTCTCCCCAGGAGAACTCCTATCCTAAATTTGGTGACATCATTCTTGGAAATTGTGGTCGAATTTCAAATAAGTCACATCAAATTCAGAGAATTCTCTTACATCTTTCATGGTTTGTGAGTTGTGATGGTCTTAAAATTAAAAACAAAAATAAAATGTCTCCCTCAGCCTGGAATAGCAAAGATTAAAAATACACCTCAAGAATCCTCGGCTGGGCTTCCCTGGTGGCGCAGTGGTTGAGAGTCCGCCTGCCGATGCAGGGGACGCGGGTTCGTGCCCCGGTCCGCGAGAATCCCACATGCCGCGGAGCGCCTGGGCCCGTGAGCCACGGGCACTGAGCCTGCGCGTCCGGAGCCTGTGCTCCTCAACGGGAGAGGCCACAACAGTGAGAGGCCCGCGTACCACTAAAAAAAAAAAAAAAAAAAAAAAAAGAATCCTCGGCTTACCTATCTACAGCTCCCACTGTATCAGAGAAATGTATTTTTTTATTCTCAAATGGGCTCTTCATATGGTTTATTAATTCTGTTAGATATAGGGGTGCTTCTTGCTTCATTCCATGCGAGACTTTCATGACGTGAATTCACGGCACCTCCCCTCCTATCTGCAGGCCAGATGGGGAGCCGGGTGTTGTATAAATGTTTAATTGTGGCACAGTAAAAATATTTGCCTTCAGTAGCTGGAAGCTACCGAACGGAGGTAGGGCTGTCTACTAGAGTTGCCAGACTTCATTCTAATGAGAACAGAAATAAAAGCTGATTAAATCAAATTCCCCATAGTGTAGAACCACTTAAATAAATGTTTCGTATTGTTTGCATGACGCTTTTAAAATGTAACAGCTGCTTATGTAACCGTTACCCTGGACATAAATCATTCATTGCCATCACTGCCGTCAGAGCAGCACAGGGTCCTTTTCTTCTGCTGCTGACATTTCCATTACAGTGGTACTTTTCAGACAAGCCGTTTGGGTTCCCCCCTGTACTCACGTGCAGGGTAGGAGGAGCATGAGTGACAGGATATGGAATGAGAGGCAGGCATTAATGAAGGGGCTGCATTGCATGTATACTGTTGGGCTGGCATTTTCACAAGAAGGCATTATTGTTCCCATTTTGTAGATGTGAATACTGAAGCCAATGACAATAACTCACCTGAGGTCCCATAGTAAGTAATAGAGCCTGTCTTTGAACCCAGGTCTGTCTGAGCCTTGGCACATCATACCAGGCTGTCTAAGGACAGAGGACACATCACTTCCTCCCCTCAACTCCACACACCTCATGCCTTTGGGCAATGATGAGACCAAAGAAGGCCAGAGGAGGTCTCAGAGACCCAGGGAATCCTTTGGGCTGGGGCTGGGGGGTGGGAAAGGAAAGAGTCTGATCTGAACTCCATTTCCTGGGCCCGCACCTTAGTCCACATCCCCATCATCTTTCACCTGTTCACTATAACAGCCTCCTTCAGGCCTCCCTGCCTTCATTCTTGTCCACCTCAATCCATCATTCACCCAGTAGCCTGAGTCATCGTTTAAAAGTGTAAATCAGGTCATGCCATTCTCCCGTTTAAAAGCCTCCAATGGCATCCCACCACTCTTAGCATAAGGCCTAACCTCCTCCCATGGCCCTTAAGGCCCTGAATGAAATGACACCTGCTGACATTTGCTTGTTCTTCTCTACCACTCTCCTTTGTCCAGACATCCTGGCTTCTGTCTGATCCTCAGACGCTCTGAGCACATGCCTGCCTCAGGACCTTTTCACATGCTGTCATCTTCCTCCCCCCACATCTTCCTATGGCTGACTCCAGCCTATCATCCAGACCTCAGCTCAAAGTCACCTCCCCAGAAAGGCCCTCACTATGCCCTCTAATGAAAGCTGCTCTCCCCTAGACACTCTCTGTCACATAGCTCTCTTTCATTTACTTTGAAATACGTATCCCTTTTTCAATTTCTTGACTTGCTTATTATTTTCTGCTTCACTAGAATGTAAGCTCCATGAAAAATGTCTGGGCTATTCACCACTGTTTCCCCCGTCCTAGAATAGTGTTTAGAACAGAGCAGGTATCCAATAAATGTTAATTGAATAAATAAATTAACTTGCCACATCCATTTCCCCTGCATCCAGACTAGGCTACCCTTAACCTAGCCCCTAGAAAGTGAGAATTTGTTTCTGAAAACCAATTGCCACCTCCAGACCCAGGCTCCCAGCAGGTATCCCAGCCACACAGGGGATGTCAGACATGGGGCAAGGCAGAGAGCTGGTAAAGAAAATCCAAAAGATCTTTTGAGATTCCCTATATTTACAGGGAGGAGGGACAAACAGTGTCCCCTAAATCCATGCTTTCCCAGGTCTGCAGGTTGAGTCTAAATAGGAAATAGAACATGAGGACTTGCCGGTACTGTCAAGGCCCCAGACACCCCATTTTGGCTGGAGAGAAACTCGGCCATGGCCCCCAAATTGGCTCAAACTTTACCCTCCCTGCTTTAAGTGTCCTTTCCTCTGCAATGGAGGCTGGACAGCTAAGCCCAGACATCTTGGAGCTGGGGCTCTGGATGTCAATCAGATATTCTCAAGCAAGATTTAGAAGGCAGAAGCCATCTTCCCACTCCTTTTGTTAGCCTTCTGCTAGCAGGTAAGGTCCTGGAGACACAGGTGTGCTGCAGCTCTGTGCTGCTGCCACTGTCTGTCCTAGAGCTTCTAGGTGACCAGAGGAAGTTGCTATGCTGGCAGCAGTGGTGACAGCTTCCTTGTTCCTGAACTGTGGCTCCAGCAGCGTGCTCCTGATATCAGTGGCAGTCTCAGGGTGCCCCCTGGCAGGTCAGTTCTGCAGTGTTCTGAAGGTCATCCCTGGAGGCTACTTCTCCAGCCCTTCTAGTAATTTCATAGACACCTGATTCCTTTCAGTAAGTCCCTTCCTCCATAAAACATCCAGGTGGTTGCTCTTTCTTGCACTGAGTCTGACACAGAGCTCTTCCGTGGTAGCGACTATTCTTATTCATTTCTGGTCTTTGTAACCTCAAAGGGCCTAGCATGCTTGATAAGGAGTTTGTTAATGCTTTGTGATTGAAAAGCCACCACCACACACACACACACACACACACACACACACACACACACACACACACACACACACACACACACCCCAGCCCAATGAGGCAGCTGCTGTGTCCCTGACAAACCCTGTTAATAACACACATGTCCTATTTGTTTGATTTTTCAACTCAGGGTGAAAGTCCCATCTTCTCTTGTTTTGCCTCTTGCTGGGAGCTGATACTGGGACACAGCAAAGGGCATGGACTTAAGTCACAAAGTCAAGTCAATTACCACTCTGAGGCTCAGTTTACTAATCTGTAAAATGGAGCTATGAACTGCATCTAGCACAGGAAGCACTGTGAGCATGGAGGGCAGTGTACCCACACGGTCTTTAACACAGCACCTGCGCACACACACCCTCAATACATGGCAGTTCGGGTCAGCACTGCCTGGTTTACCCAAAGAAATATTTCACACTTGGCCTGAATTTCCACTGCAGGGGCCAAGAGAGAGCTCCTGGGGAGGCATCTTCTCTCAGGCTCCCAGGAGAGTTGGTAGAAGGTTGAGCCAAGAGCCCGTCTCTCCCACCAGCCAGCCTTGCATAAAAGAAAGCAATGATTTGGCCTCAGGAGGAGGAAGCTGGCAAGAAGCCATCCTATCTGCAGGCCTTGTACTGACTGCGGGACCATCTCCACAGTGAGAGGAAGAGGATGAGAGCTGAATCAGGACAGCGCGTTCCGTGCCTCCTGTTGCAGTGAGGGTGGTGGACACAGGCAGGGGCCTCCTAGAATTTCCGTGGGGTCACCTGCAAAACGGAGGCAAAACACCTTTCTCCCCAAGGCCACGTCCTTAATGAGGTGCTGAGAGTCACCGGGGGACACATCCAAGGCACGTATTTCTGGGGCATTAGGACTGTCAGCCAGGGCCCCACCACTCTCAGCTGCTTCTGCAGCCTCCAAAGGCTGGGAAAGAAAGACATCAGGTTAAGTCCCGAGGCCAGGTGCTAGTGGCTCATGGTCACCCTCTTCTTGAGCCCAAACATGAGTGCCTTAGCCACAACCTCCTTTCTGAATCCTCACCACTGGCCCTATGAGGTGGGCATTCTTATTTTCCCAGCTTTAAGAAAGACACAAAAGTGAAATGATATCTCAGGCTCACACAGCCTCTAACTGGTAAGATCTGGCCCCTAATCAGCACAGCCTACCATGTAGGGTCTGGAAGGGAATGCTCCCCAGCTCAGGACCCTTGACCCAAGCCCCCGAGCTCCCAACCAGTGCAGACAGGGATGCAAGTGGCTCCCTCTGTGCCAGGTCCTCGGTCTCCACCTCGCCAGCCTGCTTAGGCTGTGCCCATGGGGTCTGCCATCCCCTCACCCCACGCCCCATCTTCCTCCTGAGAAGCAGCTCCCACCCCTCACTTCCTTTCTGGGGAAAGCATGCTGCCAGGCTGCTGGGGTCAGATGGCCGGGGACAACTCTTCCCTTCCCACTCCCAGCAGCATCTGGACCCAATCCCCATCCCTGGAGTTAGCAAGCTGTCAAGAGCCTGTCCAGTCTATGGGTTGACTTCAAATTTAGCATTTTCAGTGCATGATAGAAAGGAAATAGTTTTGTTATATTTACAAGGGCAGTCCCCTCTTTCCAGAACGCCTTTCTCCCTCCTCCACCGAGCAAACTCTTGTTCATGCTTCAAAGCCATGCTCAGATGTTCCCTTCCCACCAATTTCCTCCCATACCTGCCTTCTAATGTGGGTGTGTCCCGGGGAGAACCTTTGTTTTCCTCAGTGGAGAAGTCTGAATTGCTCGTATAGAAAAAAAATTTTTAATGAAAAGGAAATCCAGAAATAGAAGGATGCTGGGAAAGATGATGTGGCAGTCACCTGAACTCAAGAGAAAGGGCAGAAATAGTTAAGGGTTTTCTCCAAAGTGCAAAATGTAGGTTGTAATGCCCTCCTCAGTCTCCCCGTGATAATGTCGTAGATCAAAGTCTATATTTCTCACCAATGCTTTTGGAGCTGAACCTGTGTTTAATTTTGTCTTGTTGTTTTTTATAAAAATAATATTCCCGCCCAACTGAAATTTAGCAACAAGGAACATAATACCTGACTTAACAATGGCGTAGGCCCTGATATTTACTATCCTCTGGAGAAGAGGTCTGGGTGCAGGAAATTTTAGGGCAGCTCCATCATGTCAAGGCTCTGGAGTGGCTTCTCTGACACTCTCTGCTGTGCTGTCAACAGTCACAGGACAGCTGAGTGTGCTGCAGGCATCCCATCCCACACAACCCACTCCATCCAAAGCCAGACAGTGAGAAAGGTGCGTCTCTCCCTCAACTTCCCCCCTGTATATGGGGAGGAAAATATTTCCTCTTCTTAGTTTCCCTTTCATCAGACTTTGGTCCTATGCCCCTGCTGGGAGTGTGCGAAAGTGATTTGGGGCAGTGGGCCGGTGGTTGCCAGCTCTATCATGGAAGCTAGATTCCACCAACAAGGGGGCAGGGCATGGCCTTTGCTCGAGCAACCGGCAGCAGGGCAGCCTGAGGGGGTCAGGCATCCTCCCGTGACTGGGCAGGGGTGGTGTGGGAGGGAGCGTGGAGGGCCCTTCTCTACTGCGCTTAAGCCACAAAGGTCCTTCTCACATCCACTCGGTTACGGTGTCTCAGGATGAGAAGGAGATGAAAGAGGGCTCCCCTCTGCCTGGACCCCTCCACTGACAGGGAGTTTGTTACTTCTGGACACCACCCTTTCCTATCCTGTGTTAGCTTGAATTGTTAAGAATTTCCTTCCATTGAGCCCAAGGTGATTTCCTGGTAACTTCCCTCCTCGTTCTGGTCCTGCCACCCACATCTTCCTTCAACAGCCCATATTCCACACTAGCCACCAGAGGGAACATTTTAAAACACAGGGCTGGATTGGATATGTCACTCTCCTGGCTAAAACCCTTCAGAGAGTCCCCAATGTCTATAGGATAAAGTCCAACTTCATGGCATAGCATCAGAGGCTCATCACAATCCAACTCCAGCCAGGTCTCTCTTCCTTATTCTTCTCCCTCCAACACATATGTTCTTATACCTTAGGTAAGAGCACATGGAAGTGATTGTTATTCCCCCAGTGCATCTATGATTTTGTCCAAGTTGTTCTATTTACCCAGTATTCTCTTCCCTCTTCTGCAGTTGGCAAACTCCTCCACACCCCTCAAAGCCCAGTCCATTTGGCCCCTCCGTGACACTATTCCTGCTGAAGATTACACAGTTGCATCCTTGGTTTCTATCATACCTGGTGCAGTTAATACAACACTTAGCATTATTTGGTGCTTCATGACTTTCCAAAAAATATTCACCCGAGGACCAGATCCTATAAGGCAAGCACCTTCGTAGCCTTGTGCCTAAATCAAGCACTCAGTAAAAGCTTGCCTAAAGCAAAGGCTCACCTTGGGAGCCCCAGCACCCTGTCAAGGATGGAGCTTGAAAAGAGTTGCTGTAGGGAATTTGTGACATGATGTGCAGTTTCCTGGTTAGTGAGAAGTGGCCCAGAAATAGTAGCTGTAGCTGATACTGTTACCATTGCTGTTGTTGTGTTATTATAGGATCACAGCCCTTCCTTTAACTGACCTTTAACTGGCCAGCTGCCTCCTGGTTCCCAGAATTTGCTCACTGACCATCTTCCTCCTATGACTGAGAACATCCAGGCAGGATCCTGTCCCCCTGGTGGAGGGGAGGAAAAGCACCCCTCCCTCCCCTCCTGCAGGACAGATTCCCCGTAGTCTCACTCCATCAATAGATGCTGGCCAAGCAGTTTCGGCCCCTGAGTTAAAGAAACGTATTCCAATTAAGGGGCCTGCTGAAAGTGGCCTCATTTTACGGACAATTGGGTTGTGAATCGAAGCGGGCATTAAAGTTTACAAGCTCGACAGAAACCAGCCGGCCTCGCTGCCCACCGCTGCTTCTCCATTTTTTACTCCACGGCTGTTTGCGGAGGGAGTGAGGAGTGTGGACGAATCATTGTCCCCACGGTCCGCAGCGGGAGAAATGACCTCCCATCTGCTTGTCATCCATGCGTTCATTTGTTTACTATTTTTTCTTGAAAGACCCGGCCTCTGGGCAGGTGCAAAACCTCCTCTCTCGCTATTTGTGCTCCCCCTTCTCTGGCATTGCATAAGAATCTGGGAGACTTTAGATGGTGCTGGAAAAGCAGGAGAAGGGCTCCAATCCACAGCTGAGATCACACTGTCCAAACCCCCAGGGGCCCTGAAAGTCCAAGGCGCTGGTATTTGGGGTGCACGGGGCACCAAGTCTCTGCTGAAACTGGGCTCCCCAGACCTGGTGCACAGGGAGCCAGGCCCTCCCACTGGGTTGGTCAGGATTCTCCAGAGAAAAAGAACAAATAGGATATAAAGGGCGACACACATAAGAGGAAATTTATTGTAGGAATTGGCTCACGTGATTATGGAGGCCAAAAAGTCCCATGACCTGCCATCCTTAAGCTGGAGAACCAGGAAAGCTTGATGGTGTGATTCGACCTGAGTTCTAAGGCCCTAGAATTGAGGGGCTAATCGTGTTACTTCCAGTCTGAGTCTGAAAGTCCAAGAACCAGGGGCACTAATGTCCAAAGGCAGGAAAAGATAGATATCCCAGCTCAGGCAGAGAGAGCGAATTCACCCTGCTTCCGCCTGTTTGTTCTATTCAGGTACTTAAGGGGTTGGATGAAACCCACTCACACTTGTGAAATACCCAGTCCAAGCTCCTCTGGGAACGCCCTCACAAACATACCCAGAAATGATGTTTTACCAGGTATCTGGGCATCTCTTAGCCCAGCCACGTCAGCACGTAAAATTCACCACCACACCCACCAAGGCTCTGCCACCAGCCCTGCAGTACCCACAGGCTCCACACCTTTCTGGACATGAGGACTCAGTCTCCGTTTTCTCTCCTTTGGCCCCCAAGCTTCCTGCCGCTCCAGTGCCTGCCTACGCTCTTAAACACTTTCTTCTCAGGGGCTCAAGGCTGCTCCAGGCCAAATCCCATCTCACAGTTGAGTTTTATTTCCTCTCAGTGGTGCTTTGTCTTTTGTCAAAAGCACTGTCAAAAAGACAGTGCTTTGTCTTTTTGGTTTTTTTTTTTTCAAATTGAGCCATTTTTTTAAAAGCTGAGTTTTCCATAGAAAAATGCAGGCTGCTACTTTCTCTTTATAAATAGGGTAATCTGGCAGTTCTGGACTTGTGCAGAAATGATTTAGGTGGAGCTGAAGAGCAGGGTCTTTCAATAAGGCCTGAGCTTCCAGCAACCAAAGGACCATCTCTCCTACCCATCCCCTCCAAAAAAAAAAAAAAAAAAACCCTCCCTGCACTCATTTATATCACCTCCTGTCCTTGCACATTTATTTTAGGTTTTAACTAGCAACAGGAAGACTGGTCTTATTTAAACAGCAAAACTGCTTAAATGAGATATATATATAAAGCATTTGGAATGGTGCCTGCCACCTAACTGGGCCTTAGTTAAATATTTGTTGAGCAAATAATCTGATAATTAAAAAGATAGACCAGCTGGGCACATAACATAAGAATACTAGCTCAGAGCTGACACTAGAGGGCTCAGTTATTTGCAGAATTTCACAGCTTAGAGGCTATGATATAAGGACACATCATGAATGAAGTTCAGATGATATGAGAACCACCTTGTGTCCAGAATCCAGAAAGACTGTGCCAGGTCTATGCTTTGAAGCTGGCAAGTGTTCATTTTAGGAAATTAGAAGATGACAGTGCGTTACCCCAAGGGACTCCTGGGATTCACAGGGACCACCTAGAAGACCACCAAGCTCTTTACCTGCTTTTTGTTATTAGATCCTCACAAGAACCCTGTGAGGTAGGAATTAATCTCCCCATTTTACAGGTGGGAAAACTGTCTAGTGAAGGATCTCCTAGGCATTGTTGAAATGGCCACATAAATAAGTATAAATGAGATAAATTCTCTCTGAAGGAAAGGAATAAGGATTTACAATGGTATAGAACAAAGAAAATGGGCCTGGTCTTGGTGGTCAGCGGACGTTTCTTTAAAGAGCTGATAGCCAAGCTGAAATCTGAATGCTAAGTGGCAAATGGGAGAGCAGGCAGGAGGGAAATATTCTCAGGGGCTCTCAATCCCAGATGCACAGTGTGAACCTCTTGGGGAGCCATACCTGGTCTTGTGCCAGTCCAGTTAAATCAGTAGGACCTGAATACCAGAGTTTTTAAAAGCTTCATGTGTGAACAATTGAGATGGAGCAAAAAGCCGTACGCTCACTGACAGTAGCCATTCATAGCTATTGGGTAAACATAGTAGATGCTCAATAATCCTGAGCAAGTGGGATCTGCATCATCCCCATCATCATTTTCACCTCTGCTTCCTCCAGATGGCTCAGTACCCTAAGTCCGATTTCAAAGGCAGGAGAGAAACCTGCCTCTGTTGAGGGCTTGCTGTGCATTATGTACTATGCTAAATCCTTCACATTATTCCATTTAGCGTTTACCAAAACCCTCAGAGTGATGAGGCACTTGAGGCCTTATAGCAGGGCACCAATTTGCCCGGGACTCTCAGCTCATCAAGGGCAGTGCTGGGACTGTAGACTTATGGCTTTAGAGGCCACACTCTTTACCCTGACGTCTGCATCTCCATCCATCCAGAGGTGCTTCCTGCTTGCCTCATCCATCATTTCCTAACCTCTCTCAATAAGTGGATAGATAGATAGACAGAGATATAAATATACATATAGATAGAGATAGATAGAGATATATCTATTGTTATATTTAGAAAAGTGCCTGGAATATAGTCAGCACTCAGTTAACATCAGGTGCTTTTAACATTTTCCAAGGGCTGGAGTAAGACTGCTTCTGGGGATTTTGCTCCCTACCCCCCAAATCAGAGGGCATCCTGGGTAGGGTGCTCTCAAGCCCCTCCCCAGGAAGCCAGGATGGATAACTTTAAGAGGGCCTAGGAATTCTGGCTCATGTAGGATGTGAGTCACAGAAGCTCATCAGGCAGCTGCTGAGTTTGCCAGCCCCTGCGGAGAGGAGGAGAGCAGCCAGGAACCTGGGTTGACGAGGAGGGTGAAAAGACAGTCAACCTCCTCTAAGAACAAGATGGAAGGGAGCTCTCAGCTCCCAGATAGCTGCCAATTCATGGCCTTGCATGCCGCTGAGGAGGGCCTGTCTGAGCTGGGGTGGACCCGGCCATGGTCAGGTCTCAGACAATCTCCTCCCCCTGTGCCCTGGCCTGAGGCGCCCCCAGCCTGGGGAACTGGCCCTGGCCAGCTGCGGTTAGTATCACTGACGACCAGCAGAGGGCAGCACAGGCCACAGGCTCCCGCCCACCAGAGCCTGCCTTTTTCCCAGCAAGGTTTTACTACCAAGTCCAGCCTCTTGGGTTCAGGGTCTCTCTGGTCTTCCCAACCGGCTGGAGAAGTCCTGAACATTCCTCACAGGCCGAAGACATCCTGCCTTCCTCATCCCAACACCCCAAGTCTTTCTGGACTCTGTTAGCCTGCTCAGAAATTTCACAGCAAATAGGGAGTGAGTCTGAATTCTTCTTCCAGAGCAGAGGGTCCCAGAACCTATAGGTCCAGACAATTCATCTGTCAGTTCCAGCTTCCTTGTCTATAAAGGGGACTGCTTTTTTTTTTTTTTTGCAAGCTGACTCTGTGCAGGGTACTGAGCTATATCCTTGACATTCTCAAGGAGGAGCAAGTGTGAAATGGTGCTGAAGGCAACAGGCTGGGCACAGGACAGGGCTTTGCTTAACCCTGATGAGTGATGCGATTTGGACAAGCCACTTAAATTCTGTGAAATCAGAGATAAAATCCTTACCCCGCCCTACCCCTCGGGGTTACAGGAGAATTAGATGAGAAACCACGTGCACAGATCCCTACACTGTGCTGAGGAAACAACACTGCTATTCTTCAGGCAACATCCGGCAGAGCTGCCCCCCCAGGGATGCTCCTTCAGGGACCAGTTCCCTAATTTCTCTCTCTTCCCTCCACCACCTTCCCATTGTCACCTCCAGGGCCCACCACTACCTGACCCGCCCCAAGCACCTGCAGGCTGCTGTAAGGCTGCTCCCTCCATCTCAATTAGACACACCCCATGCCACCCCAGTACTCCCTCACACCCCTTCATTGGCCAAGACCGCGACCTTGTCTCAATTTCATATACAGTGCATCATTCCAGCTACACTACAGGATTCTGGAGCTAGAAGGGGGTGGGGAAAGCATCTGCATTTTCACAAGCTGCCCCAGTGATTTTGAGACCCACAGTGAAAGAACCAAAGCTCTAGGCAAACATATTGGGGAAATGGTATTCCAAAACAATTAATTCAGGCTAGTGAAGGGGACGGGAGAGCCATTATGCAAATACGTGGCCATTCAAGGCTATTCATTTCTAGGAGAGAATGTGGAGCCAGGGAAAGAATGCCAGCAATACCAGGCAGAGTGGGGTGGCTGGTCCCAGAGGGCCAATTCCTGCTCTGCCTGATGAACAAAAAGGTCTCAGTAGCTACTTCAGAGGGTGACAGACCTCATGCTGGGCGACAGGGGACAGCTGCTAGGCCTGAGCCAGAACCGGGAAGGGCCACCTGTCCTACTCAGCGGTTCTCTATCGTGAGGAAGCGTCAGCATCCCCTGGGAAGGCCCGCTGGTCCCCAGATGGCTGGGCCACCCCACAGCTTCTGATTCGGGAAGTCAGGGGTAGGGCCTGAGAATGTGCATTTCTGACAAGTTCCCGTGTGTGTGTGTGTGTGTGTGTTCCCCTGTTTTCTGCAGTGTCTCAGCTCAGACTTCCTGATGGGAAACCTGCCCGTAGGCCTCATTCTCACTCACAGAGGCCAAGACTAGACCAAAAAGAATATCAACTGCTGGCCCAGCTCCTTAGGATCCTCTAAGGCTCTTGTCTGACAATGAGCCCACTAGGCTGGTTAAAAAATGCACCTATGTGTTCTCTGTATGCCAACCACTGTCCTCATAACACACCCAGGAACCCATGCTCGCCGCTAGCTGAGACGTCAGAGATGAAGTAACTGCCCAAGGAAGCACAACGGGCCTGGAACGGGGCAGTGCGTCCCGAGACAGAAGGCTGGGAACCCAGCACAGGACAGGTGTCCTCGGCAAGTGCAGCAAGAGGACGTGGGGCGATGAGCAGAATCGAACCCTCCCTTCTAGTCCAAGCTGGGCTCTGACACAGCCCAGCAGCCACTCTGGATGGCATCCATGGCAGGCAGGCGGTCACGACCCCACCATCCCGTGCTCTTTACTCTTTCCACTCTTAGATGGAACCACATGCAGAGCTAAAAACAACTGGTTTTTCCCCACATCTGGTCTCTGCACAAAGTCTTTGGAGCCCCCCTGCTCCAGAATGCGTTTCCTGGGCCCTCAGCCCCGGGCTGTCAGCTGGTGACTTGGCCGACCTCATGCTGCTGAAAGAAGCCCCTTCCCCAGAGCTGGTCTTGAGCCTGAGGTCCAGCTTCATGCCATTGTCATTCCTGGCCTCGGTCTCTCCACAAAGCTTCTGCTGTCCTTTCCGCCCCCCAGCACGGGATACCATGAATCCCGGAGCAGAGGCTCAGTTATTTCACAGATCAGAAAACAGAGGATCCTAAGGGAAGGGACCTCACCAAGATCACACAGAAAATTAGAGGCAAAGTGGAACCGAAGCAAACTGATTTCAGGTGAGGGCCTTGCCTGACCCCTTCCTGGGAGACCTTGGGAGGCTTCTGGGATCATTGGGATGCAGAGAGGACACATAGAGGTTGTTTCAGTGACGACTCTGTTTTGTTCAAGTGACAAAAACTCTAGCTCTGCATTGGCATAAGGAATGCAGAGATTTAATGGTTCACATAATTAGCAAGCTCAGGAGTAGGAGACATTCAGGCACTACTGGATCCAGGTGTCCAGTGATGTCCACAGGACTGGTTTCTCTTCATTTCCTGGCTCTGCTTTCCTGTGTGGGCTTCTTTTTCACATGGTGGCTCCCTTCTCCCTCCAGAAAACATTCCGGCCTCTCAGCTCCAGCCTCACATCCCATCACGTGAGTCCCATGGGGAAGAGGCAGAGTCTTTGGCAGTAGCGCCTGAAAACCTCCCGGACTTCTTGCTGATCAAACAGCTTATGTCATGTGTCCACCCCTGGACTAATCACTGAGGCCAGGGACATGAGACACACAAGTGACTCGGCCTAGGCCATGTGGCCTCCTCTGGAATGGTGGTGAAGCCTGGCCCACAGAATGGGGGAGGGGAAGACACTGACACATAAACATTCAGGGCTGCTGCAGTAAGAAGGAGTGTGGATACCTGGGAGACACACACATGGTCGGCCCAGAAGTGTCAATGCAGAGCCTACTTCTATGGCTCAGGGCTGAGATCAGAGGACCCTAGTATGGGGTCCCAATCCATGACAGGGGTCTTTGGAAAGGAGCTACTTGTGTGGAGCCAGGCTGTATCATTGGAAGCTCAACTAGAAAAGTGCATCTAAATATCTCTCATGAAAACCTCAGACGTTCCACTGCCTAAAGTAATTCTGACCACGTTTCCTTCTACAATCAATCATTTAGGTTCTTTCTCTATGAGAATGTCCTTTCCTTTGTCTCCAAGTGGAAAGCTCCTATACATCCTTAAAAGCCCAGTACAGTATAAACGATACTACTTATGGCTGTTAGTAAAAGGCTAGTAGAATAGGCCTTTTGCTCTCTGGTCCAGTCATTCATTCATCTATCCATTCATTCGTTCAACAAATATTGAGTTCCTACTATGTGTCAGACACTGGGCTGGATGATGAGCTTACAGAGATGAATAAACAAGACAGATGGGCCCCTACCCTCTTAGACTTTACATAGTAGGTGGGGAAACAGATATTCATGAAACATACAAGGAAGTGTAAAGCTAAAACTGTAATAAGTGGTACAGTGTCACTGGTCAGGGAGCTCAGAGAAGCTGTTTGAGGCTGTGACCGTGGAGCTGAGGGTGTTAGGATGAGTGGAAGTTAAGGAATTGAAGAGGGCAGGGGTGTGAGGTACAACATATTTAGATGCTGCTGTGGAGGAAGGGTGCCTATGAGTATGAGGGATGGGTTACAGACCACTCTTCCTGGAGGGGGAGAGATCGAGGGCAAATAAGGCACAGGACACTGGAGAGGGTGGCAGGGACAGACCATGCAAGATCTAAGGGCACCCGGGAGCCACTGAAGGCTCTAAGCAGTGGAGTGGTATGATACAGTTTGCACTGTGGAAAGATCTCCCTGACTACATTGCAAAGAGTAGCTCAGCGAGTGGGGAGAAACAACAAGACTGTGGGTAGACCAAGCACCAAGATAAAATCTGATGGTCATCTGGACTAGGTTCTGTGGGAGTAGTAGAGAGAAGTGGACGGAACTTGGCGATGGATTGAGTGTAAGAGGGGAGCGGGAGGGCGGGGTCAAGGATGATTTCTGGGTTGCCAGCTTGCACAACTAGGTCAATGGCGGCCTCATTCATTAAGAGATGTTGAGTTTAAGATGCCTTGGGGTACGTCAAGGAGGCGGCTGGATTATCCAGGCTGGAGCTCAGAAAAACCTGAACTAGAGAGAGGCCTTGATGAGTCATTTGGGTGGGTGGCAATTGCATCTCTGGGGGCAGATGAGATCACCCAGGTTGATGGTGTGGATTGACAAGAGAAGAGCATCTTGGACCAGTCCTTGAGGATCATCAGTGTTTAATTGTCAGATAAAGGATGTGAGCCTTAAAAGAAGGCAGAGCAGGAAACTGGGAAGTAGAAGGAAACTGGAAGAGTGTTGTACGGTTCAGAGTGCCTGCAGGAAAGAGATGGCACACTCAGCAGGTCTAAGGCAAGAGGGTTTAATGAGGGACTATAGATAGAGGCATGGGCGGCGTTGAGAGAAACACCAGGTGCTGATGTGCCCTAGGTCTAGCACCTGAAGGAGTCGTTAGCATCCCTGGGCCTGATGGGTCAAGGAAGGGGAGTGATGATGGAGCCCAGTGTGGGTTGGAGCTGTAACCTCAGGGATGTAGCCACCACCAGAACTGCAGCTGGACAGGGAGGGAGTTGGGGTAACAAATGCCGGCCCTCCCCTCCTCCCACTCCCCAACCTGCTGGTGCCTCTCTCTCCTTGGCCAACCCAGCCAGAAGTTACAGGGCAGGGCAGCCAGGGTGCCACAGGCCATGGGGACAGAGCAGGCAGAGAATGGATCTGAGAGAGGAGGAGGGGAACAGAGAAAAAACAGCCCAAGTGGGGCTTCCCTGGTGGCGCAGTGGTTGGGAGTCAGCCTGCCGATGCAGGGGACACGGGTTCGTGCCC
>NC_041215.1:2136707-2153069 GCF_002837175.3 Physeter macrocephalus
GGCCGCTGAGCCGGCGCGTCCGGAGCCTGTGCTCCGCAACGGGAGAGGCCACAGCAGTGAGAGGCCCGTGTACCGCAAAAAAAAAAAAAACCAGCCCAAGTGTGGTGTCGAGGAAGCCAAAGAGGAGAGTGTTTGGAGGAACAGGAAGCGACCCAGAGTGTCTCGCACAGTTGAGAGGCCAACAGAACGAGGACCATGTTAGCCTGCTGTGTTGAGGGCCATGGGTGTCATCTGTGCCTTTAGAAAGAGTTTGTCTGGTTGAGTAATGGGGGTAGAAGCCAGACTGGAATTTGATACATGAGGCCTCTTGATGGTGGTATTAAAAGAGGAGCATAGATGTAGTTCAAGTATGCCACACCACAGGTTTGTGGTGTTAACTTGGGCCTCACCTTGCTCATCTCTAAGGTGAAGAAATTAGCAGTTCCTGCCTCAAAGGAGAGTTGGCAGGATCGAATGCTATCATGACACACACCCCTCCGTGAACTCTAAGACAATGCACAAGAGAAGAGCTTGTCCCTGATAAAGCCCCTGCCTAGGATGGCACAGAGGACCCAAGGGTCAGGCGACTGGGGCTTAGTTAGACATTAGGGGGCGTGGACACATTGGCGCCTCTCCCCATCCACCTCCAGCCAAGACCTGAGACCTCCAACTAAACCTGTCTCTCCCTGGATTGAGGCTCAGTGGGGACTCCAGGGGGTTTGGCAATGGCTTTGCCCCCTGAGTTGGGGCAGAGATGGGACTGCTTAGAAATGGGAATGGAACTTTAACCCAAGAACATCTGGTGGCTTGACAAAGCGTGGAGGCCACGAAGACAGCAAGATCAGGCGGACATCCATAGCTGAGGACACTCGCCTGCCAGGCTGAGGCTGGACCCACAGGCGTTCTCTCCCTCTCTCTCCAGTGCAGAATCTGTCCCAGCCCAGCACCCTGTCCGTGCACCCTCTTTCTGTGCCTTTGCTCTCACTTCCCTCTCTCCATCTGCATCAGTAATCAGTTTGAGCATGTGTGACTGGTGTGAATTTCAGTCTGCAGCCTCAGGTGTGCAAGAAATGTGACATCCTGTATATCCGGTACGTAAACTTTATTTTCAGTTTGCATTAATGTTCCTGCACGTGCCGTCCCAGGCCAGCAGGATATATGCAGTGATGGGACCAGACCTTGAAGCCACTATTATCATCTGAGGCCAATTACATGCCTGAAATCTTTGTGGTAGGAAGCAGAGAGAACATGGCACCTTTGTAGCGAGGTTTTGTGATTCAGATAACAGGGCTAGCTCCAGGGAGCATAGAACAAAGAGCCCCCTGAGGGGAGAGGCACCTCAGAGGCTGCACCCACAGAGCCATGCTGGGCGGGGCTCCCTGCCTGTGAGCGGCAGGTGCAGGTGTGCCCTGTGTGTGGGTTTCTGTGCACTTTGCACCTCTGTGTGTTTCTGTCCCAGCCAGGGACTCAGGTCAGAGATGGAGGAGCACAGGAGGCAAGAGGCATCTGTAGCTGCAGAGCCCGCTCTGGCCCTGCCCCGGGGCTGTATCCCTGGGCCCCATTACCGTGCTTGGTTCTTGGGAGAAAATGAGAAGATCGTTAATGAACGAACAAGCACTGACACTGTTTACTACCGTAAGCACAGCTGCTCCTCTACAAGAGGAAGCAATTGATCAGAGCTGGGGCCACAGTTGGCTCCCAAGTGTCATCCATTCCCTGAACCTTTATTAAGCCCCGTCCCCTGAGGGCTTGTACAGTGGGGTGGATGCTGGAATCACATCCCAGCTGGGCCCCTGATGAGCTCTGTGACTTTTCGTTAGTCACTTTCCCTTTCTGGCAGCTCCTTGCAGAGGAGATGGCATTGCATAGACTCTGAGGGTTGAGTAAGCAGGGTCCTTTTGGGGACCCGAAAGGAGGCCATGTGGCTGAGAGCCTCTGTGAAGCCGGAGAGGCTGGCAGGACCAGATCCGGAGGGGCCCTGTAGCCATGATAAGGAGTCGGTACTAATTAGACAGTGCCTGAGGTCAGTCCCCACCCCTCTAGTCTCAGCTGCAGTTTGCTCACCTGCAAGGGCTCTGGACTTGGCCTTCTAGGGTCCAGCCTGACCTTGGGCCTCTGCCTTGGTTAGAGATGAGTCCTCACTCAGTGTGCAGGATGAGTGTCTCCGAGGAAAACCCATCCTACTGGCCCTGGGGACTCTGAATGCATGGACCACAGGCAACTCTCAAGACACTTCATTCCGGTACTCAGGATGGTGCCCCGTTTCTGCCAAATGAATCTGGAGATGACAACACCATCACCTGATGCCTTCTAGGTGGAGGCCTTTTTGGCCCTGTGACAGAGGGACATGCATAGAATGATGCCATCAGCCCAGACATGTTTCATAAGAGAGGAGAACCCAGAACATGGGAGGGGGTGGAGGCCGGGACTCAATCAAGTTTTCTGATGTGATTATGCTCCAGGGAACATACAATCCTGTGCCTTTGTGTGCAGGAATCCCGTCTACAAAACCCAGAGAAATAGCCATTTGACCTGCTCTTGAATATTCCCTTCCATGGGAGGTTCACTACTTTACACGGCAGTCTCTCAGATTGTGAAGGGTTGAGACTAGTCCTGTTTTCTTCCCACTTCCAGAGATGGGTCCCTAACCTTGGACTCTGCAGTCCTCCTTGGTTTTTAGGTCTCACCAAGGATTTGAAGGTAGGCTTCTCACCTAATGTGAAACAGCAGACTTTGGTTCAGTGGGGTTTACTCCATTGGTAAAGGAAATGCCAATCCAGAAAGAGCTGTTTAGGGGTAAAAACGAGGTATTCTTATGTGGCAACAAAACCCAGCTGCCCATCAACTTACCACTCAACTTTCCCTGGGCTTACAAAGGTTTATTGATATGAGGATCACCTTGAGGTCTGGACAAGAGGGGTACCTGGTGTGGGACCCCTGCTTTAGAGGACCCCCCTCTGATTCTCCTCCAGCCATGCCCCACCCCACAGGGTGAGGAAGGGTGGAGAGAGAAAGGGCCATGGGATTTTTGTCCACCAGGACCACACTCTGGGCACCAGGACCCCAAATTCCCTCTCCAAATAGCCCTGAGACTGCTTCTAGGGCCTCAGAGGCCCATTTTCTGGGTTTGCCTTTCTGAGAAGCTGTTTGTGGGAGCTGTGGATGGGCTTGGACAGCAGGCTGGTGTGCCCAAGCGCACGCTGAGTACCAGTGAGAATTGGAAGGGAGAGAAAAAGGGTCAGGCCATGGGCCAGGAGTGGGACCTCGGGCCTGCATTCCCTGCACTGCCATGTTCCAGGGAGGAATTCCACCGAGTCTCAAAATCTGCAAACCCAAGTGGTTAAGAAGATAGCTCTGTTAATGTAGGAAGAAATAACATATTTTGTTTCACAAGTAACTGACTTGATTTATAGCTTTGAATATCTAGACATAAGGTAAGTGGGCCTCCACACTTGTTTCCTGTTGCTATTGCAACAAATTACCACAAACGTCATGGCTTAAAACAATGCAAATATCTTCTTTTACAGTTCTGGAGGTTCGAAGCTCCAAATGGGCCTCACTGGGCTAAAATCAAGGCATCAACAGGGCTGCATTCTTTTTTTTTTTAGATGTTGGGGGTAGGAGTTTATTAATTTATTTTATTTTATTTTTGCTGTGTTGGGCCTTCGTTTCTGTGTGAGGGCTTTCTCTAGTTGTGGCAAGCGGGGGCCACTCTTCATCGCGGTGCGCGGGCCTCTCACTGTCGCGGCCTCTCTTGTTGCCGAGCAGAAGATGTTGGGGGTAGGAGTTTATTAATTAATTTATTTATTTTTGCTGTGTTGGGTCTTCATTTCTGGGCTTCGTTTCAAGGGCTGTCTCTAGTTGTGGCAAGCGGGGGCCTCTCGCTATCGTGGCCTCTCTTGTTGTGGAGCACAGGCTCCAGATGCGCAGGCTCAGTAGTTGTGGCTCACGGGCCTAGTTGCTCCGCGGCATGTGGGATCCTCCCGGACCAGGGCTCGAACCCGTGTCCCCTGCATTAGCAGGCAGATTCTCAACCACTGTGCCACCAGGGAAGCCCAGGGCTGCATTCTTTCTGGAAGCTCTAGGGGAGAATTTGTTTCCTTGCCTTTTCCAGTTCCTAGAGGCTGCCTGCAGTCCTTGGTCTGTGGCCTTTTCCCCAGGTCTTCCTCAGACTGCCATCTCTCTGGTTCTCTCTTCTGCCCCTGTCTTCCACTTACAAGGCCCCTTGGGATACTTGGGCCCACTCAGATAATCCAGTATAATCTCCCTACTTGAAGTCAGCTGATTAGCAACCTTAATTCTATCTGCAACCTGATACCCCGCTGTCAGGTTCCAGGGATTGGGATGTGGCCATCTTTTGGAGGGAGGGCTGTTACTGTGCCCACACATCCTCCATTTGTATTCCTGTCACAAGTCCTACAAAAGTTAGGGGTATGATTTGTTGAATCCGGAAAGAATAGTATTAGCGCCTGAGAATTGCTTTTCCTTTAAAAAAAAAAAAAAAAAAAAAAAGCCTTACTCCTCAGCATCTGATTTCCTTTAGGCATCAGTTCTATACACCTGACATGATTTGCAGGCCTGGGCATGAGCTCCACCATTTCTGAATAACATTATTATGTTACTTTGGCTCCTAATGCAATGTCCAAGAGTAGAGATAAAAGCCTCTCCAACTCTCTCAGCCCACCCTTTACAGAGGGAGAAGCAAATTGGGGCCACACAGTGGAAAGTACTAACCCTTACCCCTCCATACATGCACTTACCACCCAATTATTTGGGTGCAGGCCGTAAAAAGGGCACTAGACTGGGAGTTATTGATTCAGGTACTCACCAGGTCAGCAAATATTGATGTATCATCTAGTCTTGCCAGGCCTAGTACTTGGAGTTGGAGAACCTGAAGTGGTAAATACACGCAGGTCCCACCCTTGTAGCTCTGTCACTGTGGGCAGGGGCCTTCCTCCCTCTGTGCCTCTGTTTTCTTATCAATTTCACGAACACCTAGATGGCCAGTAAAGAGTCCCATTATGAGGGCAGCACCCTCACCTTTCTCATTCACTGTTGTCTCTCCCAAAGCCTTGAACACATAGTAGATGCTCAGTAAATGTTTGTTGAATGAATGGACGGATGCATGGCCCTTCCTGATCTGACAGCTAATGACTGTTATCAGATCAACCAGAAGAGAATGTAGGAGGGGGATCGAGGAGGAGTCCTGGGGTGGATTCCTGCTGCTGCTTACAAAACATTTGCTAGATCCTATTCATCTCCACAGCTGCCTTATGAGTTGACTCCTATTATCATTCCCACTTAACAAAATGAAGGAGCTGAGGTACTAAGAAGAAACTTACTTAAGGCCACACAGCCAGTAAGAGTTGGAGCTGGGATTTGAACCTGAACTCTCCCCAAGAAGAGCAGCTTGCCTCCTTCTCTCACAGGACAGGTATGCTCTCCCCAGGTCCCATCCAGCAGCTATTAACCTCTCCCTTTCCACTACTCTCTGCTCCCTTCCTGTCTCCAGAGATCTCCCTGGGTCTGAATTATTAGGGCCTCAAGGCCAGGTTACGCCGCCGGTGGGAACTAAAGAAGGTGACGGGGCTTAGTTGAGGTGAGACAGTTCGCGGCCTTAATTCCTAACTCAGTCCCCTCAATCACTCTCGGCAAATTCCCCTGAACAGAGATAGAAGGGCTTGATTTGTGCAGTTTCCAGTGAGTTTGCACCAACCCCGGGGAAATCTCCACCCACCATCTGTTCCACTCAATCTTTCACAAGCAAGCGGCATGACCTAGAGAGACTGGCGATTTAAAGTATACTGAGAGCTCCTGCCTCTCCCTCGATTACCCCAAACATGCTCTGAGTGGGAGCGGCCGTTACAGTATCCCCAGCAAGTATCCCTACGGCACAGCCATCACTAGATACCTTTACTGGCAGTGAGGGGATGGGAACAGGGGTTTTCTCCCTTTCTGTTTCATTTGATAAGGCTTGGAAAACTCTGGCTGGACTAATCTATTTCTGACAGCCACTGCTGTGGAGTGATGCAGGGCACCAGGTTTGGAGTTAGTTAACTCCCCCATTGGCTGTGTAACTGGGCAATTACATCCTCCCTCTGAGCTCAAGTCTTGCTGTGAGTTATCAGTGTTCTAGTCTTTGACCTGACTGCCCGGAAATCGTGGGGTCACAGCTCCCAACATCCCACCTCTCCCCCTTCTATCTTATCCCTGGTTCCAGGTGAGGTAGGACCTGTGACATGTCCAGATCTCCATTTCTCATCCTCAGCACTCTACCAAGTGGTCCAACTGGGCCCTCACATCCCTCCCCTGGGATCCTGTGATAAGTCATGTGAACCCCTCCGGATCCTGACTGAATTCAGTCTCCTTTCTCTAGATGCCCAAGGCATAATATGTGTTCCAATGGTGTGATTTAGATTTAGTTTTATTCTTTAGATGTCTGTATCTCCTATTTGATGTTTCACTCCTTGAAATCCAGGTGAAGCCCCATCTTCTAATTCATCTGAATATTCCTCCATGCCTAGCACAGTGCCTTGCACCCAGAGAGGAACTGTGTGTTGAATTCCTGTCTGAACTTCAAGCTGAGAGAGCTTCTGACTGTGAGAGATGAACCCCCCTCCACCTGGACTAAGGGAAGGACATTTATTGACCCAAAAGACTGAGTAGACAGGGCTCCAGGGGTAGCTAGAGCTAGACGTTCAAGTAATGTCTTCAAGAATCTTCCCCTTCCCTTTGGCTGATTTCCACTGTGTTGGCTTCACTGTCCAGAAGGCTCTCCTCTCAGTGGTAACAAGATGGCCATTAGCAATACCTAAGTTACCTTCTGTCCATTTAATAGTCCCAACCGTCAGGAGGAGGGCTTTCATTGGCCAGCTTGGGCCACGTGCCCAATGATGAACCAATCATTGTGGCCAGAGGAATGGAACTCTGTGATTGGCTAGTTCTAGGTCATGTGGCCCCTGGAGTGAGGGGGTGTATTTAACTCCATCTTAGCCAAAAAGAATGAGTAGGAGAGGGGTAGTTTCTCAAAGGGGGATGGGGAAAATACTGCTTAGCAGAAGGGGGAATAATGGACGTTTGACATGCAAGAACGAGATTATCTGCTCTAGTCTCTTGGATTCAGTAAAAGCAGCCACATTTTCTACCAGTTCGGTCCTCATCAAATGCCTAGGAATGGGTTCCTTACTCCAAATTTTCCTGCATTTTCACGTAAGGTCTATATTAACCTTTGAATCCTGCCCTCTTCTATTCTCAGACTACAGGACCAAGCTAAGAGGAGCCCTCTAATAGTAGGAGCCACACCCTCCAGGCTGCAGATCACCCAAGTATTCCATTAGGATGCAGAGAAGTCCTGCCTCCCCCTCAACTCACTCTATCTTCCAGTGCCCCTCCGCTCTGTCACCGCCTCCAGCAGACATGACCCCTCCAGAACAGAAAACAGAAACCCAGCTGGCTGACAACCTCAGGGAATGTTTTGATTTCATGATGGCTAACAAGGATGCAGCATCTCAGGACCAATTCAAAGGACTATATTTTTTAAGATTAATCTGCCCACTCAGTGAAAATAGCTCCTTTCAGTTCAGACTAAATTCTTCCCATGACCATAACAGTCGAATAGCCCATGACAAGAAATCGGGATCATTATTTATCAGGAGGAGCAAGACTACAAATATGGCTTCTGTTCCCTATTCAGAACTCTATGTCCTCAAGAGTCTTGGTCCTAACATCTTCTTGGTGGCTTCTCGCCTGATAGTGAAGCCCTGACAGTAAGCCCTGTATCCGTTACCTATTGCTGCTCTAACAAACTAACACTCACTCAGTAGCTCAAAACAATACAAATTTATTATCTTACAGTTCGGAAGGTCAGAAGCCCAAAGTGGATCTCACTTGGCTAAAATGAAGGTGTCAGTAGGACTGGAAGTGCTAAGGAAGACTCCATTCCCTTGCGTTTCCCATCTTTAGAGGTTACCTTCATTCCTTGGCTTATGGCTGCCTTCCTTCCTCCCTCTTCAAAAGTCAGCATAGAATCTTCAAGTCTCTCTTAGAGTCTCACTCTTCTGGCTCCCTCTTCTATATTTAAAGAACCCTTGTGATTACATTGGGTCCTCCTGGGTAATCCAGAATAATCTCATTTTAAAGCCAGTTGATCAGCAGCCTTAATTCCATCTGCAATCTTAATTCCTCCTTGCCGTGTAACATAAAATAATCATAGGTTCCAGGGATTGGGACATGGATATATTTGGGGTGACCATTATTCCACTGACCACAGACACTGAGAGAATTCTAGGTGAACGTGGACTTTCTCGTCAACCCCTGTTTGGCATCAGCAAGTCAGAAGAATGGCAGAAATACATAAATACATAATAGTACAAATTACAACTAAAAGGAGAAAGGTAAGGTGAAATGAAAACATTCTAGAACAAAAAGAAATACAGATGCCCCTCAGTGGTCCTATTTAAGAAATAAGGGACTTGAAGAGATTTGGTGTATCCAATTCTGGAGAACAGAGATCCTGTCCAAAGAGGTAGGAATATAGATGCTCCATCCTTTTATAAGTGGGGTTCCATTATAACTCTCCAATTCTATTGAGGTACTAAGGTTTGCCTTCTCAGCCTCTCTCAGCACTTTCTCCTATCCTCAGAGGGCTGAAGGGCTCCCAAATCCATTAGGACTTTGGAAGAGTTCTGCCACCTTCATTAGGCAATAACCCAAAAGATTTGAGTGGATGTTTTGGGGGGAACTCAGGTGTGAAATTGCAGCCCTGCAGGTTCAAGCTTCCAACATGTCATTACAAATATGAAGCAGAAATTGTTTCTGGAAGGGTTAGATTAATGGCTGATGAAGGGAAACCAGATGTTTGGAGGACAACCCTCTCTTTGGAGGATGATTATGTTTTCCTGGTCCCACTTACTCAGACAGACCTTTGGGGGCAGAACGGTTCGAGGTCGGCATTACTCGTGGGGCATCAACAGTGCTTCCCACTGCCTCACAATCACAAGATTCCAGTTTGGAACCTTGATGCCGACTCATCCTATTCCTTGCCCAACTTCAGCACTGCTCTCTCCTTGCATTTTCTCCAGTCTCTTGAGTTATTTATGGAAAGGACTGTCACTTCCATTACATTGAAGGCAATTATCATGTCTTATTCGCCTCTGTGGGCCCAGTGTCTCCCATGACGAAGCTCTCCTTGTTAGTTCACTGGCATTGCTCATCTCTCCACACTGTATTTGGAAAACCCCCCATAGGAGGCAGAGCCCACCTCCCATCATAAAGCTGGCAATGCCAAATACCCTCTGTCTCAGCCTCCTTTGCAGCTATGGTGAATACAAAATGTCCTACCCAGTAAACCAAACCCTCCTGACCCAAGCTTTGCACTGGAAGTTGTGACTTGAAGAATCCAGAACCAAGTAGGACCTGTTTGTGAAGGAGATGGCAGGGGAGCCACCACATCTGGTTTCCAGGGGCAGCATCCAGAATTGAGCCTCAGTGATACCGGCCAAACAAGCCACCACATCAACGCCAGTTGCCAGTGGGGCGTCTTCCTAGGACCAGTTCTTCAGTGCTATTTAAGGGGCTGTTCCTGGCACACAGCCTCCAAGTTGACTTTAGTGTTTCTCGGTGAGCCAACTAATCCGCCTTCCCCTCAGATCATCCAGGCTTAGCGCTTATTGCTTACAAATGAGACCCTGACTGACTCAGAAGGCCTTGAGTGTTTGACTGGAGTCATCACATTCCCTCTCACCCTGGGGCCTTTGCATATGTCATTTTTTTTTTTTTTTTTTTTTTGCGGTATGCGGGCCTCTCACTGCTGTGGCCTCTCCCGTTGCGGAGCACAGGCTCCGGACGCGCAGGCTCAGCGGCCATGGCTCACGGGCCCAGCCGCTCCGCGGCATGTGGGATCCTCCCGGACCGGGGCACGAACCCGGTTCCCCTGCATCGGCAGGCGGACGCCCAACCACTGCGCCACCAGGGAAGCCCCTCTGCATATGTCATTTGTTCCACCCGGAGCAGGCATCCACAGCCCTGTCCTCCTGGATGATTCGTGCTCATCCGTCCAAGGGCCCAGACTTAACAACTCTTCCTCTGAGAAACCCTCCCAGATCACCCCAAGTCTGGGCTCCCACAATCCCCACTTGTTCCTCTTGGCAGCACTTGCTCGACTGGATTTGTCTATTTCTGTGTCCCTAACTACTCTGTGAGCTATATGAGGAGAGAAACTGTATTTCATCATATAAGTGCCTAGCCTATGAATATTCTTGAATGAATGAATGAACGAATGAATGAATGAATGGAACTATCCCAGGCCAGAATAATTCTTAGTGGAGACCCCACCATCACTTTCTGGCAGCATGAGGCATCTTCAGTTTTTGGACTCAGGGCAATTGCCCTGTTCCAGAACCCCCTCCCACAAATAATATTACCTCATTCCCCTTCCACCAGCATTTCTTGTGTATCTCCTGTGTGCCAGGCCCTGTGCCCTCTTCCACCCACATTTCGGATCCCGCAGGTAGAAGCACTTACAACGCGGCTCTCCCTCCTCCTCTGCCCAGTCATGGAAGCCCCAGGCACTTGGAGGAGTGACCACATGATCCCTGGGAGAAGCGTGGGCCAGCTGCAAGCCTCTTAAGTGGGCAGGCTGCCATGGTGATTTTTGAATGGAGAGAGTTGCTTGAGGAACAATGACCACGAAAGGGAACAATTACCAATGAAGCATCCATTTATATCTAACAGTTTTCAAGAATGGGCAAGGTATAAAGCCACAAGTGAAAAGATACTGCAAGCAAATAATAGCGCATGAGCTGGTCTGGACCCAATTCAAGGCTTGTTCCTCACTCCTCCTCTGCTCTCATCACAGAGAAATAAAGCTGTACTTTTCAGTGATCCGTAGCACTGTTTAAAATTACTGTTTTTAATACTTACTGTCATTTACCCAGCACCCATTATGTGCCATGTACCCTAAAAGACACGTAAAATGTGTTCTCCAATCTTGGAAACCACCCCACAAAGTGAGTGTCATTATTCCCATCTTACAGATGAGGCAACTGAGGCTCATAGAGTTTAAGACCTACGGAGGGTTGCACAGCTGGGAAGGGCAGAGGCAGCATTTTATGTTTTATTCAAAGCAGCAAATTCTCCCTGTGCTGTTAACTTTGTCACAGTATCTCCATGAGAAAGCTTCCTCCAGCCCTCTCCTGCCTTATCTCCACCATGTTCTATTGCCATCTATTTCAAAGACAGGCAGTCGGTTGTTTCATTCATTCATTTATCAATATATATATACATTTATGTGTACATAAGAATTTCCAACTGTTAGTGTCAAACCAGCATGCCCTGTGCTGGGCATTCTGGACCCAAAGCTAGCACACTTGTAAGTTAAAAAAGCTTCTCCAGAACTACTGAGCTTTCAGTCCTTTCCTCCACTCCTGAAAGTAGCCTTCCCTTTCCAAACTGCACTCCGGGCCCCGATTTGCCACCCAGAGCTACACACACACTTCGTCCACAGTTTTGTGAAGTCCAGATGAGCCAAAGCTTGCGAAGAGCCCAGAGCAGAACCCAGCACTTGGAGGGCTTGGTGGAGCCCACAGGAAAGTAACACACATCCTGAAACAGGCTACTCAGGGTGGAATTTTTGCTCCGCTACTTAGTAACTGGATGATCTTAAGCAAATTGCTTAAGTTTCCTCACCTATGACTTAGGGCTAAAAAAAGATGTAGCATCTCCATTGGGTCATTGTGAGGATAAAATAAAATAATCCATGTAAGGGGCTTGGAGCAGTGCTGGGGGTTTATTAAGTGCCAAGGGTGCATCAGCTAGTATCAGAAGTAGCCAAGGGGCAGGTGCTCAGTCATGGGTCAGTTCTCTCAACTCTACCTTCAGGCCCACCTCCTCATGTGGTTTCTTCTCCTGCTTTGATAACTAGAAGCAGTTGTATGGAGCCTGGGACCTCTTCTCACAAATGCCCAGTTCAGCCATTGAAGCCTGTCCTCCTTTCTCCCAGACACTCTCAGCATCTCAGGAAAAACATGTCAGACCAAGCGTCTTCCAAGGCTCTCCATCACTCACCATAAGGCTAATTTACACCCAGACTCCTCTGAAGGGCTTGTGAGGCCTCCCCTGGCCTAGCCCATGCCTACCATCCAGCCTCACTCCTGACCCACTAAAGTCAACAGCTCTGGCACAGCTCTTCCCCCCCCACTGGGACAGCTGTTCCCTTCTCTTTCCCTGACCAACTCCTATTTGTTCGTAAGGTTCCTCTAAGGCTCAGGAAGAGGAAGTATCTCCTGGCCATGCAGTGTGCCTCGCGTTTTATAGCTGATAACATCCTTGTGAATCTCAAGCAGGGCACTCACCCCACTCCATTGTAATTGTCGCCTCTGCAGGACCAGGGAGGGCTAAGCTTATGGTCCGGCACCTGACACTTGCAATAGAGGAGGTGTTTGATAGTATTCAGAAGGATGAGTGAAATTACTGAGAACACTGGTATGAGGAAAGTGTCCATGACCCTGGAGAAGTTTATCATTCAGGACGAGATAAGCACCCCGATAGGCAGGAGCTGGCCTGGCACTCACAGCTGGGTCCTGGTGTTTACCTGTTGAACATAAATTTCAAGAAGATGGACACCAGGCAAAGCTACACTGACCAGGATGGAGCAAGATACGAATAAGACCACTTCATAATCATGTCACATAAACATATAGCATGAACGCAGACAAAAATAAGAACATTGTCCGAACCACAAAAATGACCAATGTCTTCCCTTTTCTGGCTAATCTGAGTCATTGCTTGCTGCTTGTTTACTGAAAAGGATATCATTCCTTTTGCCTTACAGATAAGACTTATACAGCACCCCAATGATGGAGTCACCCTTGCTACCTGAGAGCATCCAATCCAGATCAAATCCCCTCTTCCTTGAACCCTCCCTAAAATCACCTAGCCCAAGACACAAATCCTTTCCTGTCTTTCCTTAGCACCCTCTTGCCAAGGCACCTCACTGTTGCCCCTAGTGGACATTCCTCCTCACTGCAATGAGCCAACCAACCCAACTCTGTTTAACCACACTGTGTCCCTGGACATCTTTGGCTAAAGGGCATTGATGTCATCTAGTTCCCATCACCCCAAATTTACTTTTAAAAACTTATCTTAATTTAAAAATAACTGCAAACTAATTGATGGTGATAAATATATTTCTGGTAGGAGGCACATGCCGGAGTAGAGAACCTTGAATATACTATTGTTTTCTACAGGGTCGCCTTAGCTTCCCCGCCACTGTGTAAGTGGAGAGGAGGAGGAAGGACGCTTTGCTGTCCTGGGCATCTGTGACTGGGTATGTCTCCTCTGGAAGAACATCAGCTAACATTCCCTGAAAAAAAAAAAAGAAGATTATCCTTGGATGATTACATCTGCTTCCAGGAGAGCACAGATCATGCATTGTCTGTCCCAGGAGCTGCCCTGCACAGGGCCTAAGCTGGTGGCAGTTGTCATAGGTTAGTGGTAACCGTCTGCAAGGCCAGCCTCAAAAATGCCTAGTGAGGGAACTCCCTGGTGGTCCAGTGGTTAGGACTCTGCACTTTCACTGCCAAGAGTGCGGGTTCAATCCCGGGTCAAGGAGCTAAGATCCCACAAGTCATGCAGTGAGGCCGGAAAAAAAAAAAAAACTAACAAAAAAATTATTTTAAAAAAATGCCTAGTGCTCTCACTACAATGGACACCACTGTGGCTCCATTTCCATCCCCTAGTCCTGCTTCCCTTGGGAACATCTAGAGGGATGCCTGGTTGGTAGCACCTGGGACTGAGAATAAAACAGAGTTGGGCTCTGAGTGGAAATGAGAGACATACTGTGTGATGACTGGCCGAGGGCCTCCAACAAAGGCAGAAGTCCAACAGATGCTAGTCTGCCTTGTGGATGATGATAATTTTCTTCTTGGAAACTCAGAGAATCTTGATGTGTAAGATTAAGGTCAAGGTAAGGCCTTTCCTCGGCAGCCAGAAAGCAGCTGCAGTGTGTGGCAACAGAAATCCAATACGAAACTCAGATGACAAAGGTGGCAATGAGGTCACAAATGTAAATGTCCCGTCATAAATTTCTACCTGGAATGAGGGCCAGGGTATCAAAACTGTCGGCAAAAGCCAGTGATGGCTCCAGAGAGGGACGTTAAGCCAGGCTTGATCTATGAGGAGGTTTCATGCAGGGGCTCCTGTCAAATCCCATCCACAGGCCAAGCTGACGTCTGCAGCTGTAAAATCACCACACTTCCCATTCGCCTCTCAGGAAAGCTAAACTTCTTTATGATGTTTTTTATCAAATTTGTCTTCTGTCATTTCTTCTCTCTGCCTCCTCTCCCTTTTGCTTCGTGCCTGACAAATAAGTGAACTGTTACTCTGTCAGTTATTTATCTGAGTAATTTCTTGATGAAATTTCAAATTTCATTGAATTTTCTGAAAACCATGAATTCAGATGAGGTGGCAATAGAGGAAACAGTGTGATTAAGGAATTGTTATTCGCTGGTTGTACATCATTACCACCCAGAATTTATCGCCGGATCGCTCCCAGATGGAGTCACTGAACTATGATTATATTTTAGAAAATGAAAGGGGACAAATCTAAAAAGGCAATAAAGCAAATTAGGAGCCTTCTTGAGGGACACGATTATTACTGATTAAGTATATTTGGCATCAAAAATGCGGGAGCACTTTGGCGGTTTAAATTATACATTTGTGCAGGCAACATTTTTGCTGGTCTCAAAATTCTTTGTTATTTTGGTCTCCTAATCACATTCCCCTTCATCCTCCAAACTGACCATTTGAAAGAACATTAGAAATGGTCTTTTCTGAAGGAGCATTTGCTCTCAAAATGCATTTACACTCAGCAGCTATTAAAAGGATATCATCCAGTCACTTAGTTTCTCAATTTAAGTTTAAAGGAAAGTTACTCTATTAGAGGAAGCAGCCCCTATTTCAATCTAATGGTCTTTGTTGTGTCTTTCAAGATGCTAGACTAGAGCTAAAGCTTTGCAGAAGGCAGTTTGCAAATATCCGTGGCTCCCATACCATGGATTTGTTATGGTACCAACAAAGCAGGTACCCTACCAGGTACCAGATAGGAAGGGATCCACATTCCTGGTTCCAGTTTGTGTTTTAAAGGCTCTAAAAGTAACTTTGGGGCATATCTCTTGAAGGGTGCTCTAATAGAAGTTGGAAGAATTTCTTTGCAGTCCTGGCTCAGCCACCTGTCAACTGTGTGACCTGGGGCCTATTATTTCACTTCTCTGAGACTTTGTGTCTTCATTTCTACAAGTTCACAGTACCTGCCCCATGGCACTGCTGGGATGGTGACATGAGATGAATGCCTACGATATACCAGCGATGTGCCTGGCGCACAAACGATGTCCAATAAATGTTTCTTTCTGCCACCGTCCTCACCCTCTGCAACCGCTATCTAGCCGTGTCTGGATCACACAGAAGGTCTATCTGTTTCACCAACAGATAGAATATCTATGAATTTTCTCCCCTGATGCTCATTAGCCGACAGAATTCTACTGAACATCATTTTCAGCTCAGCTCACTGTCTCTAGTCCCCAGGGTGGAGCGGAGCTTAAAAACCCTGCCCGGATGCCAGCCCCATGCCAAGCAGCTTAGGCTAAAACCCAGCCACCTGCACCCTTGGCCTTCAGGGAGAGGCCTGGCTCAGGGCCTCAGGCTCTAGTCTGGGGGTGGTGTGGATGGTGAAGGCAGGAAGTAAGCAGAGGGAGTCCTAGTGTGCGGGGCACCATGCACGCACCCGTGTCAGGCTGGGCCTGGGGCCCTCCTCCTCCAAGGTGGGCGTGGCAGACTGTATTTCCCAGCATGGCTGCATTCATCCCATGTGCTCCATCTACAATGCCGTTTGGACAGTCCTCCTATTGAGACTGGGGTTTGTGCATTCTCTCTTGAAATCTGGGTGGTACTTGACTGTTTGACCAATAGAGTTCAGCAGAAATGACACCATGTGATCCCAAGGCTACATCATCAAAGGTGACTCAGCTTCCACCTTGCTCACTGGAATGCTTCGTCTTGAGGCCTTCAGCTGTCTTATAAGCAGTCGGCCTGCCCAGAGGCCACCAGGCTGTGAGGAGGCCAAAACCTGTCCATGAACAGGGACCACATGAGAGTCCCTGATGCTACCTGAAGAGGGAAGGATGCTCAACTAGCCCCAGCTCCAGCCATCTGGCTGCAATTATATGAGACACTGAACCAGCATCTAGCCAAGCCTTTCCTGAAAGAGAAAGTCAGAAAGAGAAAAACAAATACCGTATGCTAACACATATATACGGAATCTAAAAAAAAAAAAAAAAAATGGTTCTGATGAACCTAAGGGCAGGACAGGAATAAAGACGCAGACGTAGA
>NC_041215.1:2153187-2156721 GCF_002837175.3 Physeter macrocephalus
ATGTATACGTATAGCTGATTCACTTTGTTATAAAGCAGAATCTAACACACCATTGTAAAGCAATTATACTCCAATAAAGATGTTAGAAAAAAAAGTGATTGTGTTAATGATTGCAGAACTCTGTGACTACACTAAAAAGCATTGAATTGTAGCTTTAAATGGGTAAACAGTACAGAATGTGAACTATGTTTCAATAAATCTGTTACATTAAAAACATACATTAGGGCTTCCCTGGTGGCGCAGTGGTTGAGAGCCCGCCTGCCGATGCAGGGGACGCGGGTTCGTGACCCGGTCCGGGAAGATCCCACATGCCGCGGAGTGGCTGGGGCCGTGAGCCATGGCCGCTGAGCCTGCGCGTCCGGAGCCTGTGCTCTGTAACGGGAGAGGCCACAACAGTGAGAGGCCCGCGTACCACAAAAAAAAAAAAAAAAAAAAAAAAACATACACTAGAGCTCTCCCTAGGATCCCGGCTGATCGCTCTGCCTCCAGCTAGCCACCCTCAATCTCCTTCCTGGACACACCAGAATAATTAAATCATGGGTGAATAAATAAATAAATAAGCTGATCATGTCCCTCCTCTGCTCAAAAGCCTCCAATCCCTCTCTACTTCATCCAAAGTCAATGTCATTACAATGGCGAAGCATGATCTGGCCCTGGTACCTCTAACCTCATCTCTCTCCCCACTCCTCTTTGCTTGCTTCACTCCAGCCACACTGGGCTCCTTGCTCTTCCTCCAAACGCCAGGCATGTTCCTGCCTCAGGACAGCTGCCTTAACTCTCCCCTCGGCCTGGACCGCCCCTTCCTCAAATAACTATGTGCCTCACTCCCTTACTCTTTCAAGTTTTTCCTCAAAAGTCGACTTCTCAACAAGGACTCACCCTGAAGACACTATTTTAAATATAACTCGTACTCATCTCCCCCACCCCACCCCAGGAACTCTCAATTTCCCTTTTCTTATTCTATTCATACTTTTTCCATCGCACTTATCTCTTTCAATAGTCCCTTTAATCAATTTATTTATTGGGTCTATGCCCTTCCATTAGAATATAACCTCCACAGGAAAAGGAATTTTTTAATCTACTTTGTTCACTGATTTACCCCAAATAGCTGGCACATAGTAGGCACTCTTTTGCATTTTTGGACTAGATCAGACCACATCACTCCCTTAACTCCTCCTTGATCTCAAGATAAAGCCCAGCTTGATATGCTTCTGCATGACCCACTGGGCTTACCTGACCCCAGCTACCCCCTCTTGGTCACTCATTCTCTTCATAAAACAGATTTCCTACCATTTCCTGCATTCCCACCTCTATGTCTCAACCCATGCCACTCCCTCTGCCTAGAATTCCCCTCTCCAACATGTATTCTTATACCCATTGTACAGATGAGGAAATGGAGGCTTAGAAAGTTAAGTCACTTGTCCAGGGTCTCTGAGCTAGGCAGTGGAAGGTACAGAATTTACTACTAGGTCTGTCTGGCTCCAAAATCTATACTCTCCTAATATAGGATATGAATTTGTGAGGTAACTGTCAGCTTTCGTTTGCGAGTGTTCAGAGTCAGAAGAGGGGAGAGAATAACATGGAGGTCAGCCTGAAAGAAGGAAGAGAAGAGAAGGTGTAGAAAACAGCCCTGCACACCTTCAAGGCGGGCAGTCAAGTTGACGAGGATGGCGTGGTATGCAGGGCATGGGCAGCCTGACCTTCAGGAAGACACAACTTCCATTAACGTGACAGACATTGAGCTGAGCACAGTGTATTTATCGCCTCAAAACGTCACAATGATGCAGTCAGGTCCAATCACTGTCTTGTTGTTATCAGATGCAGGGCCCAGGCTCAAAGAAGTTTGGGGGAGTTATCCAAGGTCGGAGAGCTTGGAAGCCACAAATGCGAGTACATACTCGTGTCTGCCCTGAGTATAAAGCCCTATCATGCTCTTAGCCAGCACCCACGCCACTCCTAAGTTTCTCTAACATAGGACCTGCAGACAGACAGCCTGCAAGATTTGAGAGTCATGGACTCCTAACCCCCAAAGGGGCTGTGGAATGGTCTCCATCTCAGCCCTGCCCCTCTGCAGCAACATCATTCACTCACCTGAAATTATATGTCATCCTTGTCCCCATTCCTGAGGTGTCACCCAATAGATAGTCTCCTTTCTTGTCTCTGTCCCCGTGGCCCAGGTGGTCAGGAGGCAAGCCCCAGGGCTCCCACCTTTGCATCACCTGTGTGCCCGTGAGTGCTCCGTACATATGCTCCACCCCCTCTGGTGATTCCATGCAGTCGTCTAACTGTTAAGCCACGGGAGTGACTTCTGTGACGCATGAGTACTGGGGTCTGCTGGCATTAGAGAGAGAAGCAGCCACCCAGAACTGGCTGAGCCAACGTGCTACAGATTCTTGGGAGGAGGACAGAGGATGACATTGTTCTGGGCAATAAGCCCTCACTATAGAGCCAACACACTCGTTAGTTCTCATTAGGATGTGAACATGATTTTGCGAAATCCTAGGGAAAAAAAACAGCCTGACTCTGGTTTGAGTCTGTGAACCAACCCAAACATTCTCCTCCTCCTCTTCCCCTCCTCCTTCCCTTGCTTCCTTTTCATGTATCAGTTCCTCAGAGGAAATGGGACTTCTCCAAGCTTTTATTTCTCAAAGAAATTTCTACAGCCAGGGACACCAGAGGACATGAAGAACATTAGCCTCCACAGCAGTTGCCATTCAACAGCTATTTATTGAGCACCTGCTGTGTACCCAGCACTGTGCCAGGTTCTAGAGATACTGAAGTAAAAAGAAATATATGGTTCTTGACCTCAAGGCTTACAGGGCACTGGAGAGACAGACTGATCAAACCACCACACTAGTACATGGATAATTAGAAATGGAGATACTGCTCTGAATCTCTTCTGGGCTGGGAGGGCAGAGAAGGCTTTTCAGAACTGGGATCT
This sequence comes from Physeter macrocephalus, assembly GCF_002837175.3. Lineage (NCBI taxonomy): Eukaryota > Metazoa > Chordata > Mammalia > Artiodactyla > Physeteridae > Physeter > Physeter macrocephalus. Next base: position 2,156,129 of record NC_041215.1, read on the forward strand.
GAGAAATGAGAGGAATTTGCTAGTCAGCAGATGTGAGGGCGCATTGAAAGAGCATTCTAGAACGTGTGCAATGTCCCAAGAGGGAGAGAGATGGTCCATTCCTGCCATTGAAAGAAGACCAGTGTCTCTGGGGCCCAAGGAGTAGGCTGAAAAAGCAGGAGAATCAGGCAGGTCTCTATGAATTTCAGGAAAGTCACATTATGAATTTCAGATTTTTTTTACCCTAAAGTTCACATTTAACCACTGAAGGGTCTTAGAAGGTATGGATAGAATGATAAGCCTTGCATTTTGTGGACTGTGGTTTGGAGGGCAAGCGACAGGATTTGCAGGACAGATGTGGGAGACCAGTGAGAAGCTCTCATAGTGGTCCAGGAAAGAATGGCAGCTGTGAATACTAGGGTGGCTCAAATCAAGATGGAGACAAGTGGGAAAGGTTAAGAGATATTTGTGATTTAAATATGAACAGGACATGGTGACAGATGAGGTGTGGAATGGAAGAGGGAAAGCAGTGTCAAGAATGCTACCCCAGGGCTTCCCTGGTGGCACAGTGGTTGAGAGTCCGCCTGCCGATGCAGGGGACACGGGTTCGTGCC
>NC_041215.1:2156757-2161416 GCF_002837175.3 Physeter macrocephalus
CGTCCGGAGCCTGTGCTCCGCAACGGGAGAGGCCACAACAGTGAGAGGCCCGCGTACCGCAAAAAAAAAAAAAAAAAAGAATGATACCCCAATCTGGCTTGCATAACAGGATGAATAGTGGTGTCATTCACTGAGGGAGGACACCCAAGAGGAGGATGTAATCAGCAGAGGATGGGGCATGAGTTCAAGCTGGTATATATATCCAAGTGATAAGTTCAGTCAGAAGGTAGATACGTAAGGCTGGAGCTTAGAAGACAGGTTTGGAGTGAAGATAAAAACCTGTGAATCCTCTGCAAAGAGATGGGAATGAAATCCAAAGAATGGATGAAACTGCCCGGGGAGATGGTCAAGGGTGAGAAGAGTAAATGATCTACTGCCAAGTCTCAAAGCGATCCAACACTGGAAGCAGAGAAGGAGCAGCCAGGAAGGATGGTTGGAAATCAGACAAGGAAGATGTCATGGAAGGGAAGAGAGTACAATGTCTCAAATAAAGACAATCTTGGGTAAAATGTTAGCAAGAAATTGCGTAAAACAAGACTGAAAAATAGGCACTGTGTGTGGTGACATGGATGTCATTGATAACCCTGGGGAGAGGGTTTTGGTGGAGCGATGGGGCAGAGCCGGACAGGAGTGTGCTAAGGATGGAGGAAGGTGAGGAATTGAAGATACCCCGTGTAGGTGACTCCTGAAAGCAGCTTGGCTCTGACTTGGAGGAGATACAGAGAAAGGTAGCTAATAGGGCATGGGAGTCAATGTTCTTTCATTTACTCATTTTTTTGCCATAGAGTTGAACATGTTTAAAATGCTACTGAGAATTATCCAAGTGGAGAGGGAACTGTGGAATACAATGGAAGAAAGAGAGAAAAGTGATGAATATTGGGCACGATCACAGCAAAACAAAGGTTTGAGCCTTCACAGGGAAGAGGGGCAACTTCTATCATTAATAGGAGAAGCAGGATGCAGAAGCAGGGAGCTGAGGGAGACCCCATGCCTGGTCCAAGCTAAGAGGGCATCTTCTCAGAATGAGGGAGGTGACAGTGGCAGGACCATAGGTTTGAGCCACAGTTGAAGTAGTTACTGAGGGGACAACTTGGATTAATTCAAGTCAAGGTGGTGGAGAGAATGCATTTGAGAAAACACTGAGAATAAGGAGAAATTAGGATCTTAGAGTAGAAATTGCAGCATTGGGAGAGGAAGGATGAGGGAAATGAGGAGGGAAGGGAGACATCCAGGTACAAATGCAATGATGGTTTTCATGAAATGATGGAAGTCAGGAGTATGATCTTCAAACAATTCAGTGAGTGCTACTGTGTCAGCATTCAGAGGGTGCAATAAAGCTACATAGTTTTTCTTATATAAAAGTAATTCACACACATACTTAAAATACATACTAAAAAACAGTTCAGAAGGGTGTAAAGTGCAAAATTAAAGTCACTGAAATGAAGAGAGATTATCCTAGATACACTAGTATAGGCTGTTCTGAGATGAAGTGAGAGAGTAGCATTGACATATATACACTACCAAATATAAAATAGATAGCTAGTGGGAAGCAGCCGCATAGCACAGGGAGATCAGCTGGGTGCTCTGTGACCACCTAGCGGGGTGGGATAGGGAGGGTGGGAGGGAGGCGCAAGAGGGAGGGGATATAGGGATATATGTATACGTAGAGCTGATTCACTTTGTTATACAGCAGAAACTAACACACCATTGTAAAGCAATTATACTCCAATGAAGATGTTAAAAAAAAAATCATAATTTAAAAATGGGAAGTCAGCGACTTCCCTGGTGGTCCAGTGGTAAAGAATCTGCCTCCCAATGAAGGGGATGAAGGTTCATTCCCTGGTCGGGGAACTAAGATTCCACGTGCTGCGGGGCAACTAAGCCCGTGCGCCGCAACTACTGAGCTCGCGCGCCTCAACGAGAGAGCCTGCATGCCGCAAACTACAGAGCCCACGCACTCTGGACCCCGCCCGCCAAAACTAGAGAGAGAAAACCCGTACGCACAACTAGAGAGAAGCCTGTGCACTGCAACAAAAGATCCTGTGTGCCACAACTAAGACCCAACAAGGCCAGAAATAAATAAATAAATAAAATGTTTTTTAAGAGGGAAGTCAAATTCTCAGATGAATTGATCTTTTCTCTTCTCTTTTTAAATTGAGGTATAGTTGATTTACAATGTTGTGTTAATTTCTGCTCTACAGCATATATATACATTCTCTTTTTTGTATTATTTTCCATATGGTTTATCACAGGATACTGAATATAGTTCCCTGTGCTATACAGTAGGACCTTGTTGCTTATCCATTCTATATATAAGTTTCCCTCACCTCCCCTCCTCCTTGCCAATGACAAGTCTGTTCTCTATGTCTGTGAGTCTGCTTCTGTATCGTAGATGAGTTCATTTGTGTCATATTTTAGATTCCACATATAAGAGTTAGCATATGGGGCTTCCCTGGTGGCTCAGTGGTTGAGAGTCCGCCTGCCAATGCAGGGGACACGGGTTCGTGCCCCGGTCCGGGAGGATCCCACATGCCGCGGAGCGGCTGGGCCCGTGAGCCATGGCCGCTGAGCCTGTGCGTCCAGAGCCTGTGCTCCGCAACGGGAGAGGTCACGGCAGTGAGAGGCCCGCATACTGCAAAAAAAGAGTTAGCATATGGCATTTGTCCTTCTCTTTCTGACTTACTTCACTTATTATGATAATCTCTAGGTCCATCAGATGAATTGATCTTGAGCATAAGTCTAAGTTTTCATAGTCTTGTTAACAAGGGAAGCAGCAAAAGACAGAAAGAATAAGCTGATTTGTACTTCTTAGGGGAATGTGTCTACCTGGGCAGGAATACACAGGGGAGGTTTTTATGGGCCAGATTTGAAAGATGCTTAGCTGACTTCCTCTTCCATTCAAATTGGTTAGAACTCAGTCACATGGCCACCCCTAATTGCAAAGGAGGCTGGGAAATACAGTCAGCTGTACGCCCTTGGAAGAAGGGTTTTGTGGTCAGCTAGGAGCTTCAGCCCACAGTAGGTGAGCATCTTTGTTTTTTTTTCTTTTTGACTGCGTCGGGTCTTAGTTGCAGCATGCAGGATCTTCCTTGAGGCATTCGGGATCTTTCATTGCAGCACTGGCTTCTCTCTAGTTGTGGCGCATGGGCTCCAGAGTGCATAGGCTCTGTAGTTTTGTGGCATGCAGGCTCTCTCGTTGAGACAGGCGAGCTCAGTAGTTGTGGCACGTGGGCTTAATTGCCCCGCGGCATATGGGATCTTAGTTCCCCAACCAGGGATCGAACCCGCATCCTCTGCTTTGGAAGCCAGATTCTTTACCGCCGGACCACCAGGGAAGTCCCAGTGAGCATCTTCTAATACTGGGAAAATTCAGAATTAAGTACAGAAATGTAGAAGAGAAGCAAGTCCTTTGCATTAAAATATTTGTGCTTTGAAATAAGTTGTGTCTGTATACTTGCAATGTTTAAGAAAATGTGACCTTTTAGAGTTCTGGATGAACTGTTTTCATTCTAATATAAAATGCTTAACTGAGCAATTGATTTAGAATTCAGATTTTACGTTGAAAGCTTACTCAATTTAAATAAGTATTGAAACCTATAAAAGAAAATAAGCTTTGCCGTATGTATAAGTTTAATGAATCGGATTTACAGCTGTAACTTGAATACTTGAGAAGGTTTGGTAGACAGTTGAAGTACTTAAAAGATTCAAATATATTAAATCTATAAATGCTGTTTACAATGTTTAGAGCAATTTAATTAAACACATTTGTAAATGAGAAAAAACATTTCTCAAAGGTCCCTTAAAAGTGATTTTAGGGGCTTCCCTGGTGGCGTACTGGTTAAGAATCCGCCTGCCAATGCAGGGGACACAGGTTCAAGCCCTGGTCTGGGAAGATCCCACATGCCGCGGAGCAACTAAGCCCGTGCGCCACAACTACTGAGCCTGCACTCTAGAGCCCGCGAGACACAACTACTGAAGCCCATGCACCTAGAGCCAATGTTCCACAACAGGAGAAACCGCCGCAATGAGAAGCCCACGCACCACAACAAAGAGTAGCCCCCGCTCGCCGCAACTAGAGAAAGCCCGTGCGCAGCAGCAAAGACCCAACGCAGCCAAAGAAAAAAAAAAGTTAAAAAAAAAGTGATTGTTAAAATTTGCTAAACTTATACATAAATAATAAAATCGGTAAACTGAACTTTAAAGCTTATGGAAGAACCTGGATCTGTATGAATTTGTAACTTTAATAAATTGAATATTAATTTTGACAACCAATGAAACCTTTGAGTAGTATGTTCAGTGCCCAAGAGCTTCCTTTGAGGACATCAAATTAATAGTTTTTTATTATTAGAAAAATGATTATGATAAAAAAATTCAACTGATATAGAAGGGAAGAGGTGGAGTCCCTATAGGCCCATCCCCCAGGTAACCATATTTACTGGTTTCTTGTGTATCCTCCCAGAAATTTTCTTTGCATACACATATAATCTTCCTTCCCTCCTACACACCCCCACCACTGTTTTTTTTGTTTTTGTTTTTGTTTTTTAATTTTTTGCGGTACGCGGGCCTCTCACTGCTGTGGCCTCTCCCGTTGCGGAGCACAGGCTCCGGACGCGCAGGCTCAGCGGCCGTGGCTCACGGGCCCAGCCGCTCCGCGGCACG
>NC_041215.1:2161500-2213790 GCF_002837175.3 Physeter macrocephalus
ATGCGGGATCTTCCCGGACCGGGGCACGAACCCGTGTCCCCTGCATCGGCAGGCGGACTCTCAACCACTGCGCCACCAGGGAAGCCCCCCGCCACTGTTTTTACACAAAGAGGTTTATTCTGTCTAATATACAATATTGTCTTTTTGCTTAATGATATACCTTAGAAACACGTTCGGGTCTCTCATGAAAACAAAGATAAAAATTGCTCCCTTCACTTCTCACCCATTTATGAGGATATGGCTTTATCTCTCTCCTCCAGGTCATGGCCAAATTTCTCTCCAGAGCTGGTGCTCTCATTGTCTCCACTCCCCTTCCCGCTCACTCCACAAACCCCTTCGTTGCACAAAAATGGTACTTACCTGGGACACCGATGTCTTCCGTGTTACCAAATCCACCAGAGAGGCCTCAGTTCTGCTTTGCCCTGATCTGTGGCTTTTGAGGCTTTGCTCTCTTTCTTCTCCCTTCCTGGGCTTCCCATATTCTCCCGCCTTCTCCTGATGCTCCATCACCTTCTATTCTTATAGCCTCTCCTTCCTAGACATTACATCTACAAGGATGTCAAAACCCAGACCTTACATATCCTCTTGTCATCCTAGACCTTTTCCTTAAGTGACTGCCTCCCTGCCCAGGGCTTCCGTTCCCTGCTTTATGCAGACAACCCACACATTTATATGTCCAGCCCGGAAGCCTCCTCCAAGCTCTCTATAGATCTGGACAACTGCTTAAACAACACCTGGTCCTAGATGGCTCGAAGGCAAGTCTGGCTACATAATTTGTTGGGCCAGTGCAAAATGAAAACGCAGGTCCCCTTGTCAAAAAAATTATTATGGATTTCAAGGTGGTGACAGAGAGCAGTAAAGCAAGTGTGGGCCCCTAAGTGACCATACAAGTTGTGCACACATGAAGTTGGCCCTGCTCAAAGGTATCTCAAACCCAAACCTGAAAAAACATGCATGTCCCACCTCACCACCAAATGCACTCTTTCTTGTCTTTGCTGTCTCAGTAGATGGCACCACCACCATCCAGTTATGAGAGCCTGGAAACCGGGAGTCACCCTTGACACACCCTCTCCTGTACGGCCGCATTATCCAGGGTACCACCAAGCCCCCATGTAGATTTCCACTCCCCCCAGGAGTGACCCCCAAGGGCCATCGTCTCTTATCTGGCCTATTGCAATAGGCTTCTCTCTGATCCTTACACTACCTTCCTTTCCACATCATTCTATGATCCCCACTGTGGCCAGAGAGATGATTTTTTTCAAAATATAAAGCTAACCGTGACAACCCATACCCCATTCCATAACAATCCTTTGCTTCAAACCTTTTAGCTGCTGCCCATTGAAAGTCTCTTTCCCACGCAATCTTTTTTCCTTGACTCTTTGCATGTTACTTCCGACATACGAAAGCTTTCATGTTTTTGTAATCAAATTGATCAAACTGGTCAATATTTTCTTTTGTGGCTTTTGAAATTGGTGTTCTTAGAATGATTTTATAGAAACATCGTCCATGTTTTCTTCGTATGTTTCATAGTCTCTTTTTTCTCTTTTTTTTTTTTTACATGTAAATGTTTGATCAATGTTTGGGCGTGAGGCGTGAGGCTCCAGCTTTGTTTTATTCCAAACGCCTCATCAGCATCCCCTGGCCGAGCCATCTTTTCCTCTCTGAGTTGCAAACCCACCTTGATCTGGCCTTGAATTCCCATTTGTGTCGGGGGTTTATTTCTGGCCTTTCCATCTTGTTTCATTGATCTCTTTTTCCTTGGGTACAAGTTTTCTGATGGCCTGACTTGATTCAAGGATAAAACCTAGACTCTTCCAGGGCATGAATGTCTTTTACTCAATCCTCCATAAACAACAATTCCTTCCACAGAGCTTTTCTCTTTTGTTCTTAATGAGAGGTGAGGAGGGACTTCCCTGGTGGTGCAATGGTTAAGAATTCACCTGCCAACGCAGGGGACACGGGTTCCAGCCCTGGTCCGGGAAGATCCCACATGTCACAACTACTGAAGCCCGCGCGCCTAGAGCCCGTGCTCTGCAACAAGAGAAGCCACCGCAATGAGAAACCCGCTCCCTGCAACGAAGAGTAGCTCCCACTCGCTGCAACTAGAGAAAGCCCGTGCGCAGCAACGAAGACCCAACGCAGCCAAAAATAAATAAATAAACTTATTTTTTTAAAAAAGAGAGATGAGAATAACAGAGGTTCGGGGCTCTATTTTCTGGTGAGGTCCAGAAGGCCATTACTCTGGGCTATTGACTGAGGGCAGAGTTTTCAGCCAAGGAGATGGTAGAATTGATATCGCTGTACAGAAACCGAAGAGCTCAGCAGAGACGCAACCCCTCTCCTCACAGAACGAGCTGCAAGTCTTTGGATTCCCGGCGCTTGTTCATGCCTCTGGGCTTTTGCGTGGGCCCTTGTTTTCCTTTCTTCTACTAAATAGTCCAAACCTTCAAACCTTAGCTCAGGTGCGCCTTTACCCAGGGAACCTCTGCTGAGGCTCCTCCCTGCGCTGCTCACCTGGGTTCAGCTCTGCCGTAGCCCCTAGCACGTGTACACAGTAAGTGAAATCCCGTCTTGCCCCTAAACCACTCCCTGAGACCACCGTGGTCTTCCCCAGGGCAGGACCCAGGTCTGGGTTGGCTTGCACCCTCCATCCTACACTGATCCTCAGCCCAGCTCTCTGGGATGTATGTGGGATGGAGGTGTTCATTGGTTTTCTGTATAAAAGCAATACATGCTCATTGTAAAAGATCCAGATTACAGAATTGCTCTAAATAACCCCATCCCCCAGTCCCAGTGCCTTTTCCCGAGGAAACCACACAGTGTGATGAGTATCTTGGTAAATGTCTGCCAAGAGTTGGCCAACTTTCCCACAATGGCTGGCTGCTCACCTCCCTTTAGATGAGAGTGGTTTACTCATATCCCTCTTTTACAGCTCAGGGAGGCTCAGAGAGGCAAACTACCCCAGGTAGTAGTGGCCCAGCGGGGCTCTGCAGGCTGTTCTGACGAGGAGGCTCCGCTCACCATGCCACTCTGCAAGCCCATCCTCGGCCTGGGCAGGAATCCTGGCTAAAGCAGGGACACAGCGGGCCTGGCCCTGCACTGCTGGGGCAGGGGCACTCCGGCCTCCTTCCTCCAGCTCCTCCATTCTGAGGCCTCTCTCTGTGTCTCTGCTTCCCCCTCCAGATATCTCTTCCTCTAGAACCCTCTCATTTATCACCTTCTGATGAGCCCCGCCAGGCAGGCCATGTCAGGAAATTTCTTGGTGTTCGTTTTAATAAAATTTAATTATTAAGACGGCCTCACGAGTCATAATACATTTAGTGGCTCATTTTTCACTTCTACGTTGGAGACCTTCTGGCAGCCAGGTGGGAGGAGTGGAGATTGTGGGGCAGGAAGTGTCAGAGCCCGTTCAGGCCCCCAGGGAGCTGGGGTGCAGGAAGCAAGTCCCTGACCCTTTCTCCAGCAGCACAGCCTTGACCCTTCATACCCGGGGGCTGAGGTTGAAAGAGCACCAAACGTGGATTCAGGAGACCTAGGACTAAGTCCTGCTTCTGACTCAGACTGCCAGGCAGATCTCCGGGAAGGTATCCAGTCTCTCTGGGCCTCAGCTTTCTCATCTGCAAAATGGGAATGGTTTTGGTCCAAAACTGAGACACACATTGTGAGTGTCAGAAGCAAGATCACAGAATGAGAGGACTCCCCTGCAGGCTGATGGCGGCAGAAGCGCAGGTGTGGCAGTTGGCCGTGGTGACATCTGCCCTGCTGGACTGTGAGTCAGCTCACCCGGGTAAGGAATGGGGTGAGATTGTAGGGTCCCCAATAGTCACGGTGACAACTGACATTTATTAAGTGTTTTGTATTTTCCAAGGCCTTTACGTGCACAAGTTCACTAAATTTTCACAATACATGTTACTATACTATAAGGTTGGTACTAGTATTATCCCTATTTTACATATGAGAAAACAGAGGCACAGGAAGCAAAAGCACTGTGTCCAAAGTTATTGACTTAGTTCATGGTGGAGCCAGATTTGAACTCTGGCTGACTCCAGAGTCCATCTTCCTACGGATGAGGTCAATGTCCTGGGGGAAATCAGGGAGGGACCAGGAATTTTTATAATCAGGGTGACCTCTCCCAGCAGTCGAGGGGAGTGCAGAAATTCGGCTGAACACCAGGGTGCCTGGCAGCTTGGTGTGGGACATGAGGGCACACCTCTGGTGCTTCCAAGTGAGATGGATTCCACACTTGTCACTTCATCCACAAATCCCATGATGGCAACCTGGTCCTGGCACCTTGGCCGATGCTCTGCCTCCAACCCCACATCAGGGGGTGAGCAAGGAGACAGGCTCATGCTGGTATGGCTGACACAGGGCTAGGATATGGTGTATTAATTTTGAAAATAATTACAGTGCACATGTCCAAAAGGAGGGAAGTCAGCTTCCATTCATGGGACATCTATCAAGTGCCAGGCCCCATCCCGCTGTATGTTTTATATACATCATTTCCGATTCTCACAAGACTCCTCTGGGGTCAGTGGTATTATCTCTATTTTGCTGATGAAGAGACTGAGGCTCAGAGAGCATAAGTGACTTACCCAAGATCACACAACCAGGCAATAGCCGTGCTGGGAGCTGAACCCAGCTCTGACCAGCCTCAAAGCCTTTCTCCTCCACTACTCTGCTTCCCTCTGTATCATATCCATTTCCACACATTCACCCCAGCTTCACATTCACCACCTACTGTTTGCCAGGCAGTGGCCTAAGTGCTCTTTGTACATGCTGGTCTGCTCACTTCTGTCCAGGAAGAGGAGGGTCTGCAGAGATGATCTTCCTGGATTCCCATCTCAGACCCAAAGAGGTGGTCTCCCACACTACTGTCCCGGGAACAAGCAGGCAGCTTTTCTTAGGTTTTTCTAAGTTAAGAGTCCTCATTGCTGGTAAGACAAGGAAACAGAGGAGATAAAAATAACAAAACAAGGGGAGAAAGTCACAAAGTTCCAAGAAGTCTCAAAATATCTTTCTGTTCTCAATACTTCTCTTAACACAACTGGTGCAAAGGCCCCTTGGCAGAGGTTCTTATCTGCAGAGTTTCAAGAGCCCTAAAAGACGCATGATTATCTACCCCACTTCCATTTCCTCCCTCCCTTTCCTGATACTTCCTTGCTAACAGACCCAATTTCATTCAGGAATCCACCCCCGAGGAAAGCTGACCCTCCACTCAGCTCAGGATGAAATTCTGAATGATTCAGTATCACCTCTACTTCAATGATAGGTTTAGGGGTGGCATGTGGCTGATGCTTTCTGGGGTCTAGGGGATGATTTCATTATTATCGGTCTGTTTTTCGTTCAAACTTGTTTCTAATTTGCAGTTCCAAATTTTTAGATGCTCATATTTCTGATTAATTACACTAACAGATGATGAAATATCCAAGTGTAGAGCTGCCTTCTCAATCCCCACAGGAATGAACAAATTCTGCTTCTCTAGATTTTGACTTAATTGTCTTAGTGTCATACATTAGATGGCAGAATTCTTTCTGTTCCAATCTGGGTTTTTAATCCCCTCTTCATGGTTAATTAGTTAAAGGCATACTGTCGATAAACAATGAATAGAGAAGATTCTTGTTTAGCTTTAAAAAACAGGAATGTTGTACTTTGACCTTTCATCAGTGGCTTGTTTCTAAGTTATTGTCTTGGGATAGTGATAGGACTCACTGAAATGGTTACTAGCCTGAAATTTTGCTTGTAGAGCAAATTTTGGTCAATAAAATAACCTGTTTCTGCTGACTTCTACCTTTGGAAATCCCTTCTCAGGGAAAAGCATTGTTATCCTACAAATTAACACGTCCCTTCCTACTATGTAGCAAAGAGTCTCAAATTCCTCAGATTCAGGAAAAAAATGGAAATATTCTCAGCATGTCCTAGCAGTAATGCTCAACATAAATTACAAAACACAAAGACAGTTTTGAAAGGCAAAGTATTTTATTATAAATGGCATTCCCCTCGGGCTCAGAGATGAAGACATTTCCTATATGTTACGAGGACCTGTAAATTTACTCAGGGATTTTATACCTATCAGAAAGTAAATATTTCTTTTCATAAGTTTAAGATATAACCACCTTTGAAAGCTATTTATTTCGTGGGCTGGCTCTTAACTGTTTACCTAATAGCCTGGTTTAGAGTCATTAGTGGCTACTGGTCACTGTTCATGCATTGAACAGATGTGTTTGAGTGGTACTATCACTCATGGTGCATGGCATGCACCATGCCACCATGCACAGGCTCCCTGCAGGCACTGGAGAGATAGCAATGAATCCAGCACAGCTCTGTCCTCAGAGTTTACATCTTCAGAGAATTGTGAAGTAATATTTGCAATAGAGTGTTGACCTAAAACAAATAGACTGTCAGATATTTCTCCAGCAAAGATGGATTCATTCAGGATCAGCAGAGAATTGCAATTTGGGCTCTGCAACCATGGCAAGCCATGTGCAATTTCCCGCCTGTCAAGGGAAGGAGAGTGCTTTTACAGAGGGGAAAAGGAAGTTGGGAGGGTTATAAAAAACAAAGAGGGGCTTCCCTGGTGGCGCAGTGGTTGAGAGTCCGCCTGCCGATGCAGGGGACGCGGGTTCGTGCCCCGGTCCGGGAGGATCCCACATGCCGAGGAGCGGCTGGGCCCGTGAGCCATGGCCGCTGAGCCTGCGCGTCCGGAGCCTGTGCTCCGCCACGGGAGATTGGCTAAGTCCTTGCCAAGAAAGAGGTGGAGCCTTTCTTTTTCTCATTGCGCTCAGCTATCATCACAGGACGTGAGAGCTCCCCGTTCCGGTTTCCCAATTATCTAATTGAGCTTTCTGCTTACGAATTTTTTCAAGAGTTATGTCCAAAACTCCAATGGACGTGCATCCGAGGGTGGGAACATGGCAATTTGTGGTGGGGAGGTGTCAGGGAGAGCTTCAGAGAAGGGTCACCGAGGCGGATCTTAGCTCTTCATGCTTCCAGGAAGTTTGGAGTAGCAGGTTGAATTCAAGACGTCTATTTCAAGGCCTGTTGGGCCAGGTAATGATTGGGGGTTTATCCAAATAGATATTATGGTAGTCATATTTGTTTGATACCTTTTGTAAGTTCCTTTCTTAATTTTTACATAATTGTCATAAAGTTTGGCAGCGCGGTGGCCAGAAAGATATCACAGATGTAGGCAGAGGATATGAGATCCTTTCATTTGACTCCTTCAATGGACTAGGAAATGCAGCCGCACTCATGGTGGGAGGAAAAACTTCCCTGGCCTTCAAGTCCCATGAGGGCACCTGCTGCTAATGACGGTCCTGATGAGGGTGTGGATCCCTCAGGGCTCTGGGATGCTCCCTTGGACACTCTCACGAGGGTGTCTTACCTCCTGGGTGCTCACAATGACCCCAGAAACTCCGATCTCAGCCCGTGTCTGAGGGTTTTTACTGCAAGATCATGTAACTCCAAGTTCAATTTCCCATGCTCAGTTTCCCAGGGGAACCATCTCCCCATCAAGCCCAGTTTTCCATTGTCAGAACAATCACCTACCTAAGTTTCTACGTGAGAATTTTGGCATCTTGGGTTCCTTTTAACTAGTACACTCTGTGAGCTCTAAAGTGAAAAAGAAAAGGTTCTTGCGAGGTGTTCGCTTTCAAGATTACCGTTCAGTGGGACTTGCAAGGTGAATAAAATGACACTGACAACTGAACACTTCCTCCAAATTAAATAGCAGTATGGATCTGAGTCCCATGCGAGACTCTCGAGGCAATTAATGAAAAAGAAAGGAAAACAAAGGGTCAGCAGGATATCCAGGGCGTTTGCCCCCAAATGTTTAATCCTGTTTTCTTTGGATTTTGAAAACCGAGATTGCAAGTAACCTGTCAAGGAGGCATCAAACCAGAGGATTCCAAAAGTGTGTCATACAGGAGGTGGGCCTTCTGAGAGGATCTTTGGTTTCAAGAGACCTGGGGGCTTGTTGCCCGTAGGCATTTTGAAGAGGTTACCAGCTGGAGGCACTGAACAAGAAATGGCCTATTGTTTCCCATCGGATAAAATACTGCTTTTCTGGGTTAAAAATACTAGTAGTAATAACACCAGAGTGCTGAGGAAAAAAAGAAGTGACTGTTAGGTTTGGTAGGAGGGAGCCGGAAGAGAGCCCTGGAAGCAGTTGGGTGAGAGGTTAGGACCCCTGCCTCAAAGACCCCGCTCATCTTCTACATAGGACTTGGAAAAGCTCCATTTGATCAATTCCTATGCGGTGTGAAGATGTCTCCATTTCCAAGCATCTCCATATTAAAATGCAAACATAGCACAGCACGTTTTACCAAGGCAAAAATAATCATCATTCCCTTCCGTTCTTAGTACGGGTCCATAAGGATAACATCTTGTTTTCTGGCCCACTCAGGGGCTCAGGAATTTTGGCTGTGATGCAATGGTAGGTCCTTTAATGCCTGTGGGACATTTGTCACCAGGAAGAACACACACACCTCTTGGTGCTTTGTTTAATATTCAACTTACCAACCCTGTGAATCTATTAAACAATTTTTCTCTTGATGTTCAAACACTATTTGCATAATTGGTAAATCAAAACTTATTAAAAATTGAACCAATTACAATTATAACTTATAAACATTGGTTACAAAGTTATTTACCACACTCTCCAAAACAGTTAATTAAAACTCTTATTTTAATGTGCAGACTCTCCTAAACATTTCAAACACCTAAAAAGTCAGCCAAAATGCACACAGAACATCAAGATGATTGAAAAATATATGCTTACCCTTACCCTTAAACTGATCGAAAGTATATAGGTCATGGATATATATCAGATTTGTCATTAGTTTTATACTTATGCTTTCCAGAGTTACTTTCTTAGAATTACAATGATAGCTTCCTAGGATTAGGTTTTTAAAAAATCCAGTTTCTTCTAGGATTACAGATTTCCTCCAGAACCAAAAGAAAAATAACACATCATCTCAGGCCAGCAGTTTGGGGGTTACTGATTATTATTTGAGACCTCAATAAAGAGTCTTCTAAGATTTTTTTACTTAAGCCTATAAAAGTCCATGCCTTTCTCATAGATCTTCTTTTCCGAACCAGAGTGTTTTCCTAAAGTGTTTCATTTCTTAGGAAACCAGGGATAAACATTAGCAGTTTGGTGTCTTCATGAAGACATTTGCCCAATTCAGCGTCTCCTAGACATTACCGGTTCCCTCTTTTTATCATGGGTGACTACTAATTTCTATTTTTTTCCCCAAGGCTATTAAAAGTATTCAAAATCCACTCTTTTCTCCTTACAAGGATAGAGAAAAGTGCCTATTTATGCTTAAAAAACCAGCATATACTTAATAGAAGAAATAGCATCACCCATGTATAATACAAGGCAGCTATTGCAAATAATGTAAAATGAAACTCTATCATGTTCACCCTTTTTGTACAATTTATATCAACTTTTCTCTTTCGAGCTTCATTAGGAACTTATGGTCCTTCACAGGTTCCATGTATTCCCATTAATTACAGTTACCAGTCTCATTTTATACTCCAAGTGGCAGAGCTGGATCACTGGAAGCCTCTCTAATCCACCTTCTTGGTCCTTTCAGAACTGCCCCGTGCTACAGTAGGGAGCATGCTTGCTTTCTCCTCACAAAAGGAACTTCCTTCCTATCTAAGGCCACCCTCCAAAGAGCCCTTGTTTCCTTCAGTGGAGAAAAGTATTAAAGACAAAATCTGGGTATTAGGGGGCACATGAGAGTTGGTGGTTGAACATAAGTTCTGCTGCTGCTGCAGCCACTTTTAGTGACAGAGGTAGCAAAATATTTAAAGTCGAGTCCACATTACTGTTTCCAATTTAACTTTAGCATTGCTTAATTATGTTGTCCTGATGTAAAAACTTCAAACAGTTTAACAGTTTAACCTCTCATCCAAGCTGTAAATTTGCACCTCACTTTTATTTTGTTTTATATTTATAAACTGAGTATATAAAAAATACTTGATATTTCTCCTTCCATCTGTAGTCAGTTGATCGAAGAATGTAGAAGTAAGATCAAGTTAAGTAAGACCCTTAATGAAGGGTCTACATCTAATCATGTCTAAAGGAGCTTATTTATTTTATTTAAGATTTATTACCACAACAGAAAGACATGTGGAGAAGAACTCCGCCCACCTACTATAATGATAGGAGTTTATAGTTTATTTTATAGTGGAAAGAAGGGCCTGTTCTGTGATGGGTTCTTTTCTGAGGGGTCCATGTGGTCATATCTGAACTGCAATGGACATTTCTTGCTTCTGAGCCCGTATTTCTAAATCTTATTCTTTGCTTATGTATATAGTAAAGTGACTTTTTGAATCCTAGTCCTTTATCAACTGCTAAAGCATTTTGCTTCCCTCCGACTTGGTTAACAGAACGTTGGTTGTGGTTATGCGATAGTTTGCAATCCATATCTTCCACCGAGTGTGATGTATTGGCAGTCTCTCTGGCAATGGTGTTATTAGGCCAATTGAGAATACAGGAGGTATGAACACTTTTAAGAGTTGTTAGCAGGAAACACTGCCTCTTTGGAATCCACTCTGGGAAAAAAGATCTACCACTTAGATAGCACAAGACACTTCCCGTGTAACACCATTCATCTTCCTTCAACAGTGCCCCCGCCTACTGTAACTCTGATGTTTCAGGTCAAGTTCATGTGTTTTCCCAGGAGGTTCAAGGAAGGGTAGACTTTTTGCCAGGGATTAGTCAATATTTACTAATAGGAATAACAACAATAATTACAATGATGGCCAACTTTTGAATCCCTATTTTGTGTCAGGCACAATATGAGCCTCTTTCCAGCTATTATATCATAAAATCCTTAAAACTGTCACATGAAATCTATACAATTACCTGCTTCAGTTTACCTCTGAAGAAGCCAAGGATCAGTTAACTGAAGTAATTTCTCAAGGACTTACAGTTGATAGATGGCTGAGCCCAGAAGCAGGTATATGTGACGTTGGTGTTTTGAGGCATCATGCCCCCTGCCCAAAGCCACAGCCTACAAAGATTCTGATGGAATTTGATTCTGCTGGCACGTGAGCATTGGTATTTTAAAAGTCCACAGAATCCTGGCAGAGTGATGGAAGATTTTATCTAGGATGTTATGAAAGTGAAGAATGCCCAAGGCTAAGTCTGTCCGAGAGAGGGAGAGAGGGACCAACACTGTAACTCCAACACTGTAATAACTTGCAAAGCCCTCTCCACCAATTCCTTTCTCCACCAATACAGCCCTGGTGACATTCACAGCCATATATGCGGGATACTTGTCAGGAGAAACATTTTGCTACTATTGTCCCAGTCCCTTTGTCCTGAGAAATTTTATCTAGTCTTACAGTATTTCAAATAGGCCATAACTAGATTCCCTGTGTCTCTTAGCAGACTTAAGCCTAAATTCTAAATTTAAAATATCAGATGGGAGAAATAGCCTTTTCTTCACTTTTGTCTACTCTAGTCTTCTCTCCAAGCATGAATGGGGTCAAAAGTGGGTCTTTTGCTTGAAAATCTGGACAGCAAAGGATCTCATTTGCAGGCTCTTGAGATAGGTATTTATTTGGAGCTACACCTACCCAGGCCCAGAAATTACAGGTGACTGTAGGGTGCAAGCTACCTGGGCTGTGATGGGGATCATCTAGGGTGATCCATGTCTGGGAGCCTTCTGACTAAAAGGATGAAAGCCAAAATCCTCTCCCCAGGAGGAAATGCAACCGTTGGGCTCTCTTGTGACCATCACTGGGATATTGCTCAGATCTGCATCAGGTAAGCTTCTGAGCCCCCTTAAAATGGGCTGAGCCAGCCTCCCCATTTTAAGACCACGTCTCCTATCTGCCACAGTCCCTCTTGCTTCTCTTTATTTAGAGACATCAAACTTGTTTTATGGAATCAGCATGCAAGGGGAGAGCACAAATCACCGTATAACTCGTGCAAGTGTCTGTCGATGATGATTTGCGTGGGGCTGCAAGGTTCCAGAGTGATGTTCAGGATGATTCTGGAATCAGACAGTCTTGAGGTAAAGCCCCAATCTTCCTCTTTCTAGCTTTGTCCCTCAGGTCAGTTCCTCTATGTCTCTGAGCTTCACCTTCTTTATTTGCAAAAGAACTGTTCAAATACCTCTGTGAACTAAAGTCTCAGCATCACTAGACTCCAAAATGGCACATTTGTGCTTGTTCATTCTGTAAACGCTTCTTGAGAGGGTACCATGATGCTAAGGATACAATACTGACCCAAACCCTTCACCATCCTTCAGTCGACTGGGCATGACAGATGTTAATGATGATGAGAATACCTCACCAATAAATGTAATATTATGCCTCTGGGAATGCAATGAAGTAAAGGTAGGTGGTACTAAGACAGTTTACAATGGGGGTTGAGTTGTGACCAGAAGGAAGAGCAGCCATTTTCCACCTCATCTCTTTGCTTCCAAGAGAAGTGTAAGTTCTTAGACAAGTCTCTGGTCCTTCGGGGAGATGGATCCTGAAAGAGGCAACAGGGGAGCACTGATGTCAAGCCATCCACAGACAGGTCAGCACTCTTCCGCCATCACTCCACTGCCCTGCCGGGTCATTGGGATGAACGCCACCCGGATGGGCCTGACAAACTCACTCATCTGAATCTCTCCTTCCACAAACACTCGCCTCCTCTAGGCCTGTCCCCACTGTCCCTGTGGCCTTTGGAAGGTGAATTAATGACAAGCCTTCTGCCTCGGATTCCCAGGGGTTGTGGCAGCAGGGTGAGTCACCTTAGAACGTATATAGTACGTTTCCCCAGGAGGCGGTGGTGGGTGGAGGCATTTGTAGAACTCAGCTCTGCTCGGATAGATCATTTAGAGGATGTCATTTATCAAAGAGCGGAAAACAAGCTAACCAGGCACGCGGGCCCTCCTGGAGCCTTGGTGGGCGACCCCCAGCCAGCACACGCCTCCGCCACACACCTTTGGGGGAGGCTGGTAAGAACCAGGAGGTCACAGAGTGTCAGTGTCACTCCTGCTGCATCTCCACCTCCAAGGCTCACTCACTCACTCTCTCGTCCCTCCCTGCCCCTCTGTCTCTCCCTCCTTCATTCCATCTCTCAGTTCTGTTTTTGTCTGCCTGTTTCTCTCCCCCTTTCCTCTTGCTGTCTCCCTTGCTGTCTCTCCCTCTCTCCCCTCCTTCTTTCCCTCC
Organism: Physeter macrocephalus; assembly: GCF_002837175.3. NCBI lineage: Eukaryota > Metazoa > Chordata > Mammalia > Artiodactyla > Physeteridae > Physeter > Physeter macrocephalus. The sequence goes on from NC_041215.1 coordinate 2,174,683, forward strand.
CCTCTTCCTCTCTCAAATCTCTCAGCTGGGCTCCTCCCCCTGCCTTTGTCTCCTCCATCTCTGCACCTTCCCTCGGTGTTCTGATCCTCTCTCTTTCTCTCAATCCCATTCTCTGCCCATCTCTCTGGCTCTGTCTCCCCTTTCTGCTTCTTCCCTATTTACCCTCCATCTCCAACCATACCCAGTGGGGGTCAGAGCTGATTCTTCACACCCTTACATGAATTCTGCCCTGGGTGGGTCTAGAGAAGAATCCCCGCTTCCTTCCAGCAGGTGGCTTTGTCCCCTCTCTCACCACACCTCCTCCTCCGTATTCCAAACTCAGGCACACAGAGCCCAGCTCTGAGCCCAGGGTCTGGACAAAGAGCGTGTCTGATGGCCCAGAGCTGAAACTTGGGGGGCAACAGCATCCCCCCGCACTCACAGCCCACCTTCAGGATCGTGTGGATTTGCAGGGACTATTCTGGAAACCGCCTCCGGGAATCTGCGAAGCAGCTGGGGCAGGTCTGAGTCTCCACAGGCCCCACCCTCCGCCTCTCAGGGGCTGAGCCTCTGTTCCCTTCCCGAAGGGGCTGGGGAGAGGGGACTGCTGAAGACACAGCCTCAGAGGAAGGCAGGCAGCCTCTAGACTGGGCCTGGCACATGACAGTGGAGAAATGGGGGAACCCAAAGATAAAAGAACTGATTCCTGTCCCAAGACCCACATCCTTGGCCCCAGGCCCCAGCCTCAGATCACGGCTAGTCTCAATTTAATTGAAAATCAACTCGACAAGGCCCCTACGTCCTGCTGCTAGACTCAGCATCATCGTCAAGATTAGAGACGGTCCCTGAAGGAAAGAAGAACAGAGCCCTTGGAATTTGTCAGACCCTGGACCAGGCTTTGTCCCATGTGTCTCCTCATTTAATCCTCCTAGGAAGCCTAGAAGATGTATACAGTGGCCTGCCCCAGACAGATGAGGATACTGAGTTTCAGAGAGGCTAAGTGACCTGACCAAGGCCACACAGCTAGAAGCCCTGAGCAGCCCCAGTCCTCCCGCTAAGTAGTTGTGTTCCCTGGCAAGAGGAGGTCTGTGGTCCTGACACAGCCCGGGGTATAGGGGCACTGTCATGGCTGGAATGAAGACTCAGCAATACAATTCAGTGAACATCAGGCCCCTGCTCATGTTCATTGGCTGGGCAAGGGTCCCAGTGTTTTCTGCACCATGCACTCCTGTTGATCCACCTGCCAGCACCTTGTCGTCGTTTTTCCGGCAGCAGCATCCTGACTATGCTTCCCAGATACCACCCAAATGGCAGGAAAGTTGTACAAGGGGTCTTGCCTTGCCCTCTCTGTTTAAGCGTTCGGCACAGGGACTCAAGTGTGGCCAATCAGATTCTCTTTCCTGAGACTGAGCACAGTAAGCTAGAACAAAAAGTAGTGGTAATTGATTTATCCTAAAGAAACCCTACTCATGAGTTCCTGTTGCCAAGACTTCTGGAAATGCCCTGGTTCCTGGCAGGTCCTGGATTTGATTGTTAAGCATTTTCTGGAGATGTGAGCCCCCATATTCTTCTCATAATTTCTTTCTTCTGTTGAAGTTAGCCAATGTCAGTTTCTGTTGCTTACAACCAAAAATAATCCTAACTAACACCTCACTATCCTGCAGGCAATAGAGCCCTGGCATGATAATCAAGGCTATGCATGGCTATGCCTGCCCCAGGTTGCCCCGACCAATTTCCTGTTGCCTGAGCCAGTCATGCTGAGCTGTCTTGCTACACCCTGAGTGCTCCATCCTGCTTCATGCTTGTGCGCTTGTGTTTTATGGTTTTACCATCAATTATGTAATGAACATTTTAAAATTGAGATATAATTAAGGTATTAGTCAGAGGTCTCCAGAGAAACAGAACCAATAGGATATGTTTATATTGAGAGAGAGAGACAGAGAGAACGAGGGAGAGAGAGAGAGAGATTTTCACATGTCTGTGGGAGCTGGTAAGTCTGAAATCTGTCTGCAGGGTAGGTTGGCAGGCTGGAGACCTAGGGAAGCATGGATGTTGCAACTTGACAGTCTGGAGGTAGAACCCCCTCTTCCCCAGGGGACTTCAGTCTTCTTCTCTTACGGTCTTCAACTGATTGGATGAGGCCCACCCACACTATAGGGGGTAATTTGCTTTACTCAAAGTTTACTGATTTAAATGTTAATCTCATCTAAAAAAATGCCTTCACAGCAACATCTAGACTGGTGTTTGACCAAACAACTGGGCACCATGACTTTGCCAATCTGGCGCATAAAATTAACCACCGCAATTCACATACCGTAAAATTAACCCCTTTAAAGTATTCGATTCAGGGATTTTTAACTTATTCACAAAGCTGTGCAACCATCACCCCTATCTAATCACAGAGCATTTTCATCACCCTGGAAAGAAACTCCAGTGCTTTAGCAGTCACTCCCCATTCTTCCCTCCTCAGCTCCTGGAAAGCCCTAAAGGCTTCTGTATTTTGCACGTACTGGTTCACCTTCCTCCTCCTCTCTCTTTGCCTGCCTGGTAAATTTCTACTCTCTGCTCAAGATCCAGCCCTTCTCAGATCTCTTCCTTGATTCCAGCCTCCCTGAGACACATCATCCCACTCAAAGTGGTTAATCACTCTATCTTATCTGACCCCCAATTAGAAGCTGGCCGTGCCTCCCGGCCTAACCCTTAGCAAAAGATATTAAAATTGTCTATTAATGTGTTTCTCTTTCTCACCAGGCCAGGGGCTTTTAAACTGTGGCCAGGGATTTCAGTTCTTGAAATTGACCCATGTTTTACCTGAGTCTGTGTGTGTGTGTGTGTGTGTGTGTGTGTGTGTGTGTGTGTGTATGTTTCTCAGGAGAGGTCCACAGATTCTATAACATTTTTAAGAGGGTCCCAAGAAGTCAGGAGCCATGGCATTGGACAGAGCTTCTTAAGGGCAGAAGCATACTTTACTAGTTCTTCTATGGCCTCATGCCTAGTGCAGATTATGAGGCTTACTGAATGTGCCTGGGCAATGAATGAATAACATTTAGGAAAAGGTCCCTTCCTTCAAGGTTTTCCATCATCTTTCTCTGTGAAGCAGTTAGAAAGCAAAACCAAATAATATATGGTTAAGAGTTGGAGGAGGAAGATAGATATATAAGTGCACACTCTTTTTCATTCATCCACCCATTCACCCATTTACCCATTCATCAGTTTGTCCATTCATGATTCATTTTATGCACATACAAGAAACCACGCCCAGTGCTGGCTGTTCGGGGGCTCAGAGAAGCAAGGAGTCACTGCGCGTGTCAGAGCTCCCTGAATATAGAGGGAGGTGATGTGGTAAAATCTAGGAGGGTTTCCTGGGGGAGATGTGACATGAGTGAAGCCAGGAATGAGGACTAGCGTTCAGCCAGATGGAGCAGAGACCTGGGTCGGTTGTCCTGCGTATGTGTGTTGGGGGAGGGGCATCAGTGTGAGCAGGTGCCTGGCCTACCGAGGACCTGAAGAGGGAGAGAATTCACACACCAACAGTCCCTGCAGCCCAGAGAGGACTTTTTAAGTCTCCAGGAGGTGATGGCTCAGAAAGGTCAGGCCTGTGGGCTGGGCTGGGCCCGTCTGTGATGCGGGGTATGGTGTGATTAATAAGCTGGAGCACAGGGCAGAGCTGAGTGGGTAAAAATGCTGACCCCGAGCCCAGCTGGGCACAGAACCGAGGGAGGATTTCACTAGTGTTGGACAGGAAGGATGTGCCCGCTCCTCTGGAGGCTGGAGGGCAGGAGGCTAGCCAGGCGGGGAGGATGACCCGATGGCCCCTTAGTGGTGATTGAGCAGCCTGGGAGGCTACTGGCGCTAAAGGAACAGGGAGGGAGAACAAGAGTCCATCCGTTACCTCCGCACTTACACCAAAAGATGGAAGACGGCTGCCAGAAAGAGGCAGAAATTCCCCTCGAGAAAGGAGAAGCCATGCTACCGGAAATCAAGATTTCGCCGTCATGGGCAGAGAAGGAATGAGATTGTCTGGTGGCTGCCAGACGCTGGGCCAGGGTAGACTTGCGGGGTGCTGAGCTGGGCTGATGGCCTCATGCAGGGAGACCCCAGGGCAGGGGCTGACCCTTCCAATCTCCCTCAGTGCCCTGTGAAGCCCCCGGAGCTGCCCAACTCCAACCTCTCTCTTTTTTCCTCCACCTTCCTTGACCCTCCTTTTTATCCCCTGCCCCACCCCACTCCCAAACACACCGCCACATCTCTGAGCAGTTCTGAGCGAATCACTGCAAACAAAACTGTGGCAGTATTTAGGGCAGGGATTCCGGGCCCAGAACTGTGCTTGGTTTTGGAATTTAAAGGTAATCATCAATCCCACTCCTTTCCTGTGGACCACTTGAGAAATAGGTGGAGATGTTGAATGTGGATGAAGGTACCTCCTTTATTACTGCTGGGAGCTGCATCCGAGGAGGGGGCCTGAAGCCAAAACTTCTAGCCCTGAAGTAAACTTAGCCTAGGGTTCCAAGCAGAGCAACTGGAGCGTTGGGGGTCTCCTGTATGCCCCCCTCACCCCATAGCCGTGCGGGGGGTGGGGGTCCTGGGATGTGTGACACGTGTGGGGACCATGAGCTGAGGCAGCTATAAGAACGGGCTGAGCTACAGATCTGAGGGCCATTGGCCATTGTCTCACTGAGATGATCTCTGCCTTCCCCACTGAGACAGCAGTGGGAGGGGTAAGGAGGGGCAGCAATTTCTCTCCAGTACTTTTGGGTCATTGCTGGCATTTGGGGAACAAAAATGTCTTTTTCCTTATGCCTGGCACTTTGCAAGTATTTTCTAATCAATTCTTCACTGACTATTTGAGGTAGGTGATAATCCACTTCACCCATGGGGATAGGGAAGTACAAAGAGATTAAGGGATGAGGCCTTAATGTGGTAGGGCCAGGTTCTGCATAGCTTCCTGGCCTCTTCTCCAGGACACATGGTCAACACACCAAGCTCTGCAGAAAGCTGTTGGACTCATCTAAATAGAGACAGCCAGTAAGCCATGAGAAGGCTGTGTGACCTTGTTTAAGTTGCTTAACCTTTCTATTCTTGCTCCTCAACTGCAAAGTGCAGGCATTTAAAGCAATCTATATTCATGGAGAACCTGCTTTGTTGAGAGGCCTCTAGGGCATCCAGAGGGGAGAGGCTACGTCCTTGACCCAGCTGACAGCGCTCAGATCCTTTCCCTCCTCCTCCCGTCCTTAAAATTCTTCTCTGATGACAGGGTGCAGGGCGATGGGGCAGTTATAAAGGGTGAGCCCAAGGGAGTTAGTTCCTTTGTTGTGATACAAGAGTTGGGATCTTGACTGTGCTGGTAGTTACACCAATGTACACACATGTGATAGAATAGCATAGAAATAGGCATGTACACACACTGGCACATGTGCACACACACACAAATGAGTGCATGTAAAACTGGTGAAATCTGAAAAAGGTCTGGGGATTTCACCAGTGTCAATCCACAAATGACAATTATACTTGTCAATTGTACAACTACGGTAACGGAAGCTATTACCATTGGGAGGCACTGGATAAAGGGTACACAGGACTTTTCTGTACTATTTTTGCAGCTTCTTGTGAGTCTATCATCTTTTCAAACTAAAAAGTGTAAAAGAATTCTCCCATGGCCCCTCATTGCTCTAAGCATAAAATCCAAACTCTGCGCCAAGGACCATAGACCCTGCACAAACGGGCCCCCTGGCCTCCTCTGGAACCTCTCCCCTTCCCTCCTCTCTGTGCCTGGAGCTCCCAGCGCATTCGTTCTGCAGGGCCTGGGCCTTGCTGTTTCCTTCAACTCAGGTTCTCTCGCCCCAATTCTCTGCTTCTGGGAGAATTATGAGTAAAAGCTCTTCAGTTTAGCAGACATCAGTGAGACATTAGCAGACATCGGCGAGACATTGGCGAGTCTAGCTCTGGGTAAATGGTAAAATGCTAGATCAGGCTGCATACAGAAGCCAGGAAGTTTCCAACCCTGGAGATCTTCAGGAAGATCTGATTGTTTCTGGATGACTGTCGCTCACTTCAGTCATCTATCACACGTTTTATCACATCAAGTCACCCATGGTGGCAGGACCTGCGTTCTCCAAAGTCCGTCCAGCTGTAGGTTCAGGAAATCCATAAATGAGGTTGGTGAGGCATTGTTGCTCTGCCCATCGGGGCACCACCATGAGAGTGAGCTTCCTTAGGGCCAGGAGTGAGCCACTTCACCTGTCTCTGCATCTCTGGCACCATCATGAGACAGGTGGGGCAGAGCAGGGCCTCAGTGGATGCCGGCCAAATCATTGGAGGGACTGGCTGGGAGCTCATACATGGTAGACAGCAGACTCCGGGTCTGGCAGTGTGGGAAGCAGGCGAGGAGTCCTGGTGTCGTCTGCAGCTTTCCTCAGCTTCCTCTTACTCAGCGGCCTAGATTTTAGCAAACTGCATCAAGCCCTTATGGCACACCACTCATCTGCACAGCATCCTCCATCCAGAACAGCCCTGATCTGCGGGCACGAATACTAATGTACCATGCAAATGCCAGCCCAGAGAAAGAGAGCCCTGGATTGTCATTTAGCTCCTCCAGTACTAGCTGGAGCACCCAACCCCCTCAGTCACTAGGGCCAGCCCAGTGCAAGAAGGGACAACAGAAACAGATATCATCTTGAAAAGCCAATGTTGTCACGCCAGTGTCTTGTGGCAGCCCGGGGAAGGGAGCTTCAATACAGGGGGAGGAGAGGGCCAGCCTGGCTGCTCCGGAAGGGGGCTCCCAGGGGTGCTTGGGAGAAAGGGTGGGTCCCTGCTCTTGGACGTGCTGCATCTACCCACCCCTCTACCTGGCCACCTGCCGGCCAGGTCATCCGGGTGCCAGCTTCAAGTGCACATGCCCCGTGGTGTCCTCTAAGCCAAGACAAGGCTCTTTGCAGATACTCTCCTCTGACCTGGATAGTCACCATAGGAGGGAGGACAAGTGGTCCCCATCACCCCACTTGTCCTCTGTTTCCTCTAACTTCCTTCTGTTCCCTTACTCGATCCTCTGCTTTCTTTCCTTGGTGGGTAAAAGCATGAGTTTTGATGACGGATAGAATTGGGTTCAAACCCTGATGCTACAGCTCACTCCACCTATGTGGCCTTAGGCAAATCACGTCACCTCTCTGATCCTCAGTTTGTTAATCTGTAAAATGGAGAGGAGAGCAGAGCCATCGAGGTATTGCGAGGATCGATCTTTGAGTAGTTAAGAATTTCAGGCAAGATCCTCTGGTGTGCTAGAAATGTTACTCTGCTTATTTCTTAAATTCTGAACTTAATTTCTATTCCAAGTTCCCATTCTTGAGGGGCAGAAATGAAATCTCAATAAACTCAGGATGCCCCATCCCCCGTAGGGTTGCCTGGGAGTTATGAAGCATTGAGTTGGGGAGTGGGCTCAACCATCAGTGTGCAGCCTATCACCTCTCCAGGCAGGCAGCCTCCAGATGTCCCGGTTCCTGCACATTCTGTGGTCACAGCACCATCCAGGTCAGAGGTGGGCCCCCCAGCCTAGAACCAAGGTTTGCTGGTTCTCTGGGGCTTTCTGGGCCTCACCCCTCCTGATCGCAGGGGAAAGAGTCTTCTCCTTGCCAGACTCGACAGGAAGAGATGGGTCAGGACCTCGCTCCCAGAGAAGATGCACAGGCTGGTGGAGTGTGCAAGACTCCACACAGAGGGCTGGTGGGTCTGGAAGGGGGTCTCAGGGCCATGTCCACTCCCCCCCATCCCCCCCCACCCCGCCCGCTCTACTTAGGAACGGGGGGCGGGGCATCCTCTGCCCCTAGATTCCACCGCAGTCTGGGGTTTTAGAGCTGAATGTTCCGCTGGAGGAGGGTGGGTCAAGGACACACTCCTCTATCCTCTCTCCAACTGGCCTTTCATTTTTTTTTTTTTTGAGTGTATTGAATATTTTCTTTTCTTTTTAACATCTTTATTGGAGTATAACTGTTTTACAATAGTGTGTTAGTTTCTCCTTTACAACAAAGTGAATCAGTTATACATATACATATGTTCCCATATATCTTAAGCCAGAGCCTTTGTAAGTTAAAATCCAAGAAGGTGACTCCATTGATTCTGTGTCATCTTTGCCCCAGGCAGTAAATGCCACAGGTCTCAATGTGGAGGAGGGGATGTGGTCACAGGACAAAACACAAGAAATACCTCCAAATATCTTGTAGTTTTAAGTTGCCTCAATTCTGCAGCCCTGTCCCATAACAGCAGCCACGATTCTTTTCCATGTTCCTTCCTCGCTCTTCAGGCTCCAGTTGCTGCAGCGGTGCTGGGAAGCTGGGAGCCGGTGCTGACAGGTCCAGCCAGCTGTGCTGGGCCAGGAGTGTTCATTGCTGGCATTATTACTGATCATCACGCAGCTTGGTTGCTGCTCCCCCCTCCCCTCCCAGCTCACTTCCTCCAGGGTCTCCAGTCTGCAGAAGCCCTGGAGGGAAAACAGACCCAGTGTGCATTCCTGAAGGCTGGTGGTCAGGGCTGCATCTCCCAGGCACTAAGAGTATGGGTGAGAGCAGCACCTGCCAGTCAGAGGGCCAGACTCCCCTCCGTATCTGTCCCTCAGCTCTAAGATGCTACACCGTTCCTATGAATCCCCAGACAAACAGTGCTAGAAGAAATCAGTTGCAACAGCAGCTGGAGGGCTTGGGGCTAGACAGGGAGAGTGGGCTCTGGAGTCAGATCACCTGAGTTCAAGGCCAGTCTACTACTTCCTTGCCGTGTGACATTGATCAGGTCACTTAGCCTCTCTGTGCTTTGGTTGCCTCATATATAAAATGGGGCATAATGAGAGAACCTACCTTATGGGGTATCGAAATCATTAAGTTGGACTGGGTATGTGACTGGCACATAGTAAGAATTGCATAGATGGTGCCTGCCATTGTTAATGTAATGGTTATATAATCTAAGGAGAATAAAGAAGGACAGTGAACGCAATTGACTCCTGGACATTTACCCCAAATTATGGATCCATATTTTGCACACACTTTAAAAAGATAAGAAATTCTGCCCATGGTTTCTGTCCCCATTGCCCCAGCCATTTCAGCATCACCTGTCCACCCTGCCACACCACTATGGCAATTATCCAGGGCACCCCTGCCCCACTTCAGCCTTGCTCTGCCCCTTGCTCTCACCCCCACCCCCTCTAGCTCCATCCCTTTCTACCCAGTTCCACCCTTGATTTCTCCACCCTGCCTCCACCCTGAACTTTGCCCTCCTAAGCTGCCCTAAGCCCCTGATCTTGCTGAGTCCAAACTTTTGGGTAGGGACTTTGGGTGGGACAGGCCAGCCTGGCCAGGGTCAAGGGCCAGTTTTTTCACTGGCAGAGCTAGAGAGGTCATTCCCACTGCTTCTTGATGAAGTCTGGGATGTTATAGGGAGTTGTTTATCTGCCCTTTGCCCCTTGGTCTGTGGCTCTCCAAGCCAGTGAGCATAAACTTCTGCAACCCTAGAGACCCACTCAGGGTGTGATAAACAGGAGGCACTCACTAAACGCACTCATCAAATTGTGACTGAATGAATGAGTGAGTGAACGAAGGTTAATGATGATGTTAACGAAGACCAGCATCCTTCCTGGAGCCTTGCAACCTGCCAGGAGCTACTACGCTAAAGCATCTGAATGCTTCTTCTCATTTAACCCTCATAGCAACCTAAGAAATTGGCATAATTATCACTCCCATTTTACAGAAGTTGAAATTGAGGCTCAGAGAACTTAAAGTCACACAGCTAAGAAATGACTGGATCAAATCTCTTCATATAATTTTCCACCTTAGGAAAGAGTTTCTTAACCAGGTGTCCATAGATGTGCTTCAGTGGGGAGAGTTGTGAATGCCATAAAACTTTATGCAAAGTGTGAGTGCAGGCAGGCACAGTTATTTTGGGGAAGCAGTTTCACAGGTTTCATCAGATACTTAAATGTTTGAACATATTTGACTCCACGTCTCCAACCCTTCCTCCTTCTAGCCATCCTTCCATCCACCTCCAAGAGCCCTTTGATCAATTTCATGAAGCACCTGCCTTGGCCGGGTCTAGTGCGGCACCCATGGCTTCTCTGGCCTCCACAACACGTAATGTTTCAGATAATGCAAGCTGAGGTGCTCTGGAATGTCATTCCCACCTCCCTGGATCTGGGTAATTCAGAAGGGCTTTGCTGCCAAGGTCTGGGCTGCGTGTGTGGCTGCACTCTGTCTGAACTCATCGCAGCCCCTGGTGGAGACTGTTCCAACGCTGGAGCATGAAAGGGAAACACCTGAGGCAGTGCAGCGGTCAGGACATAAAGGGCAGAGCCTGTGTCCTGGCTTCCCCTGCAACCCCTGCAGCCCACATCAGCCCCACTCCCTCAAGGGGCGTGATCAGCCTTGACAGATGAGGCCATGCTTGATGCATGAGGACATGGCCCAGGAGAGGCGCTTCCCAGGCCCAAGTCCTATTCCAAGGTCTTTTCTTGCTCCTGGGAAGATGGGGAAGAAGGTGCTTGCAAAGGAGACCCAAAGGGGAAACTGAGGAATGGAGTTAGCATTTTCTGAGCCAGGACTGTGTTCCAGCCAGGGAAACCCTGTGCAGGGTGCTTTTGCAATCATGACCGCTTTCAGCCTCACCCTGCCACTGACATTGGTGGGATGGTTCCTCTTGCAGATGTGCAGAGAGTGAGGCTTTCAAAGGTCAAATAACATGCTCAAGGTCACAAAACAAGCACCACATGTGAAGCCTGAAGCTCTATCTACTTCCCTGCCCTCTGGAGAGCTCCTCCTCCTCCTCTCCCTCCCCCTTCCCCCTCCCCCACCCTCTCCTCCTCCTCCTCCTCCTTAAGACATCACCAGTAGTTTGCAAACAATTATCCTACCTGGCTTCTCTGACCATCCCCCACCACCTTATCCCATACTAACCTGCCCCCTCCCGATTGCAGTTTGTAATGATGAGAGCATCGGTTGTCTTTAGCCCTAGATCACCAGCTCCCTGAGGGCCAGGGACTCTTGCCTCTACTTGTTCGTTACTGATCCATGTATTTAAAATAGTGCCTGGCAGGTAGACGGTGCTTAATAAATATATGTTGAATGAATGAATGAATAACTAAATGAGCCCCAGAGCAAATAATAATAAATGACATTTGCAGAGTGCTTTACAGAGAGTTAAAACACTTTCCCTTTACTTTATCCAACCCAGTCCTCACACCAACGCTTGAAGGGGGCCTGTTCACATTTTACAGATGAAGCAGCCCAGGCCAAATTCACATGTAGGAAGAGAAGTGAGATTTGATCCCAGGTCTAAAGGATGGGGCCCTTTCCCTGCCCTGAATCACCTCAGTGTGAGTATCTGTGGAACACTTAGGATGTCCTGGGCCAGGCTGAGCTGTGCTGGAGGGGGACAAGGGAAGAGAGTGTATGCTTTGCTTTCTAACAGCTCACAGTCTATTCGAGGAGGCCAGACATGCATGTGGAACATTTGGGAAATGGTACAAGACAGCAGCTAGCAGAGTGCTGAATTGTACATAATCAGGTGCCAACCACTTTCCCTTCCTTAACTAATCTGAGTCTTTTAATACCAGATGGGGACCCTGAGAATAGATTTCCTCTGAAATAGATGAAGAGCAAAGATGGAAGCCAAAGGGAAGGCTGTGACTTACTCATTTTCACATGGCTCTAGCCCGGCACGATATCCGGCCCTCAGCAGTCCACTCTCCCTAACTGGCCACACTAAGTGCCGGATGCCTACCCTGGGCCTCGCACACATGACCTCACCACTCTTCATGGCAGTACTGCAAGGTAGGTACTAATGCAGTCCACAGAAGGGGAACGTAGGGTTCAGAGGAAGGACTCATCAGGCCCAAAGTCACACAGCTAATAAGGGACAAAATCGGGATTTGAACCCAGATCTAGCAGGCCCCCAGATTCATGCTCTTAATCTGACACTGCTGCCTGTGTGTGTGGTGGGAACTCAGAGAACTGCCCTTGTCCGCAAGGATGGGAAGAGACATGGCTGAGGGAGCAGTGAGGAGAGAGGGAAGCAAGGAACACAGCTTGTGTGTTTCCTAAACAGACAAGCACGTGTCTGCTTCAACAGGATCTCTGCGGGTCTCTGACAATCTCACCCTTTCCCCCGCAAGCACCCTCCCAGGGGTACCCTAAGGAGTCCTATATGGGTGCTCATGTCAGAGGAAAAGCAAGGCCTTGCCTCCAGAGACTTCTGAGGGCATGCACAGGCCCTGTGAGTGTGTATGTATCTGCTCAGGCTGCTATAACAAGATGCCACAGACTGGGTGGCTTAAACAACAGAAATTTATTTTCTCACACTTCTGGAGACTAGAAGTCCAAGATCAAGGTGAGGTGCCAGCAGGGTTGGTGTCCGGGGAAAGCTCTCCCCTGGGGTTGTAGATGGCCACCTTCTCCATGCTGTGTGTGCACATGGTCTTTTGATGATCACACGGTGGTGGTGGGAGTGGGGGCCCTCTGATATCTGTTCTTATAAGATCATTAAGGACACTAATCTCATGGGGTCAGGCCCCCACACTTATGACCTCGTTTAAACCTTAATTACTTTCTTAAAGCCTCCACCTCCAAATATAGCCACTCTGGAGGTTAGGCCTCCAACATATGAATTTGGGAAGTACACAAACATCTCGCCCACAACAGGGTGAATGAGGGAGCGGTCAGAGCCAGAGACGGTGCATGAGCTGGCTCACCTTCCAGGGTAGAGGGAGTCACAGCCATTGAAACCCATGTTGGTTGGGACTGGCAAGATCACCTAAGCGAGTATACTACATCAGGACAGCAGGACAAACGGTCCCTACAGCCAGGTGAGTGATGGGAGGCTCCCTCTCTCTCCATGTAGTTCTCTCTTGCAAGTTTCCAAGAGGCAGGGATCCAGGCTGTCGTTTTCTTCTTCTCTTGTCCCTCACACTTGTCGTGTACTCCTACTTAGACACATTCTTTGTGAGCATCTCATGGGTGATGTCTGCTGCATTGTACTCTGTGTGTGTGTGTGTGTGTGTGTATTTATCTGTAGATAATACCTATCACACAGGGCATCATCAGGAATAAATGAGCTCTTACACATGTATAATAAATATCTGGTACATGATAGGTGTATGAATGAACAAATATTTGTTGAATGAATGAATCTTCCCTTGGGAGAGTGTGCTTCTTCCTTTGAAAGGCAAGGATGATCTGGTAATCATCAGTTGTTACTTACTAATTGGGTCACTGAGCAAAGAAAATGATTAGTTCATTCTTTCCTTCATTCATTTATTGAATATAGACTGACTGCACCCCTGTCAGAAACCAAGGGTTAAGCAGACCCTGTAGAGCTAAAACAGCAGCAGTCCCTGCTCTTAAAGACCTTGCAGTCCAGAGGGAGAGACAGACAGGGAAGGGGACAGCGCCCAGAGGAGAGCGCCCCAGCTCAGTGGCCCACAGTATCCTCATCTGCCAACAGGAGTGTCCCCATCACACAGTGATGACAGAGAGCTGGGCTCCAAGTTCTAATCCCCTATCCTGGCTGGGTAACTTGGGGCAAATTTCTTGCCCTCGGTAAGCCTCAGTTTCTCTCTGTGGTGATGATTAGACACACCTGACTAATAATGACAGGGTGTGGGGTGATGTGAGCTACATAGCAACAGGCCATGCGAATGAAAGGGATGGGTGTTATTAAGTGCACCTTCCACAGCTGTTGCACCAAACAGGACAAGTGCTGGGATTTGAGAAAGCAAGAAGTGCTGAATAGGTGAATAAAACGAGTCAGCGTCCCTGGCCAAGTCGCAGACCACCTGTGTCCCGCAGAATGGCAGCTCATGGGCTGGAACGAGGGGAAGCTCTGTATCCTTGGGGTAGGACTGTATGCCTGTATGGCTTCGAGTCAGTGTGAACATGGGTGACTGTGATGCTCTTTTGCACTGAACGTGTGTGTGTCTGCATACCCGCGTGTTTGTGTGTCTATGTCTTGTGTGGAGTCCTAGGGATGCACCTGAGGGTGTTATGGTCTATGAGTCTGTGTGTACAACAGCAACATCTGTGTGGACTTGTGGAACCTGTGCACATACGTTCGTGTGACTATGTGTATGAGGCCGTATGTCGGGAAACCCTATGACCTGCAAACACTGCTTATAGTGGGAACCCAGGCGGCTCAGACCTGGAGGAAGGGCAGCCCCTCCTCAGGCTTCCGGGGAGCAAACCTTGCATTTCAGCACCACCGGGGGGCTGAGGAGAATCCAAACGGGTAGACCCAAACTTTGTCGTTTTGCATGAGAAGTCAGGATAGGGTTTGGGGTCCTGCCCCCTAAAGATAGCTTGTAAGTTCTTGGGGGTCAAGGAGGGAGAAGGATGAAGGAGGGAGAGAGGGAAAAACAAAAGAGAGTAAGGAAGTGTCCAAAGGGGCCGAGGGCTCCTTTCCCCTTCCCAATTCCCTGTCATTCAAAGGTGGCCCTGGCGCTGGAGGAGCAGGAGAGCACCTTCCTCCTAAGACATCGCATCCCGTGGGTGGAGCAGACTTTGCCCCACCCCATAAAGATTTCCCTTGAAGTCAAATGAAACAACGCACCCCACGCAGGAACACACATTTCAGCACCACCGGGGGGCTGAGGAGAATCCAAACGGGTAGACCCAAACTTTGTCGTTTTGCATGAGAAGTCAGGATAGGGTTTGGGGTCCTGCCCCCTAAAGATAGCTTGTAAGTTCTTGGGGGTCAAGGAGGGAGAAGGATGAAGGAGGGAGAGAGGGAAAAACAAAAGAGAGTAAGGAAGTGTCCAAAGGGGCCGAGGGCTCCTTTCCCCTTCCCAATTCCCTGTCATTCAAAGGTGGCCCTGGCGCTGGAGGAGCAGGAGAGCACCTTCCTCCTAAGACATCGCATCCCGTGGGTGGAGCAGACTTTGCCCCACCCCATAAAGATTTCCCTTGAAGTCAAATGAAACAACGCACCCCACGCAGGAACACACACACACACACACACACACACACACGTTCTCCCGGGAAGCAGTCTGCTGCCCCCTGAGCCCCACCCATCGGCCTGGCGTCCGCACCCCGCGCCCCTCGTGCGCCCCGGCCCCGCCCCGCCCCTCCGGGGTTACCCGCCGGCCGCTCTCCGCGCGCCTCAGACTCGCCTCGAGCGCGGCAGGCAGGCAGGCGCGCGCGGCTCCGCTCCACGCCGTCCCCGCTCTGTTCATTCATGATTGGTACTCGGCCCCCCGAGACCCAGCCCGAGCGCCGGGAGGGGAGCCGAGCGTGCGGCAGGAGGGGCGGGCGAGCGCGGCTCCCGCAGCGCACGCGGCGCTGGCTCAGGAGCCTCGGCCGGGCGGGCGCGCCGGCCCGGTGTCCAGCGCCAGGCAGGCTTCGGGGCATCGTCCTCGGTCCTCGGCGAGGGAAGCGGCCGGGCCCGGGTCCGAAGGCTCGCCAGGAACGGCTAGCCCTGTGAGTCAGTGCGTGTGCGGGGCTGAAGAAGGAAAGAAAAGGCTCCCAGCGCCCCAGCCCCACGCTCGCTGAATACCAAGCTGCGGCGAGCTGCCGGGGGCTTTTTTTTTCCTCCCCCAATTCGGAGTAGAAGATCCACACTGATTTCCTTCCAGTGGAGGGGAGGGGCAGGGCCCGAGGTCCCAACTCACACACAAGTCTTCGCTGCCATGGGGGCCGTCATGGGCACCTTCTCGTCTCTGCAAACCAAACAAAGACGACCCTCGAAAGGTAAGCCACCTCCTTCTTCCTTTTGTTCCCCTGGCTGGGTTTGGGGGTGCTCGGTGCTGGGTTGGGGTGTGCCACCTGCCCGCCTTGGCCCGGACCCCCCTCCCCATGAGGAGTGGGTTCAGGTTCCTGTAACCAAAGGAGTAAGAAACCGGCGGGAGGATTGGTGTGAATACCCGTGAACTGGCAGAGGAGGGACCCAGAGTGGGCTGCGGCCTCAGGGGCCACGGAACCTCTCCGGGGCACCAGGTACCAGGACCCTACTCCTGGAGGAATCTCTAGGCACAGAAGGCAGAGACAAATTCACAGGTGGGAGGTGGAGACGAAATTGTCTGAGTGTAAATGTTGGGAAGCTCTTCCTGTTCCCATGACCGTTGGTGTTTGTGCGACTGTGGGCATCCAGCGAGGGTGCGCACATATTCACTCACGGCCCCCTCCGCGCCCCCAGCAGCGATGCTGTGCAGACCTGGGGGTCCATCATCAGGGAGAGAGTGCTTTCTGCAAGCCAAAAGGAATCAGCTGCTGGCAGGTGATAAAACTCTCAGGGCTCGTGTCCTGGTGGCTTTAGGGAGTTGGGAGCCAGGGCATCACACGAGGGTGCTGCCATGCTCTGGGAACCGCTGGAGAGCTGAGAGCACTGTCAAGGTCTGGTGAAGAGGTGAGCTAACATCAGGGATTAGAAAGCATAATATCCCTGGGTCCCTCCTGCCTGGACTCCAGCTGAGATAAGCCCAATCTCACCAGCGGGACAGTCATGAAACGGGTCCATGCGAATTTGGGGGAAACGTGTTGCACCGTGGGGGACCGTGCAGGCCTCCTGTCCAGCTGTTTGAAAGTTGGTTGTTGGAATAAAGACACTGGATGCAGTTAGGAAAAAGAATATGATGGGTTTGGTTGGTTTGGTTTTTATGCTCAAGTACAAGTGGTAGAAGGATTTTAAGTAACCTGACCGTTAAACCTTTAAGTTCTGCCATTGGAGCCCAGGTTCTGGTGACAGGTGAGGTTACAGTTCCTACCCCTTATGCTGGCTAGTGATTAGATCAGCGTTAGGATAATGGTGGACGCCAGGGTGCACAGTGAGTCCACTCTCAAGACTTGGTTGGTCTTTCCTGATTCAATAGGAAAGTCTGCATCGCAGAGATAGCTCCCCATGGATAACTTGTCGTTGGGGGATCTCGACATCTGGCCCAGTCCCCAGAGATATCAGGCTGGCTGAATACTGAGGAATAAGATCTCTGGGTGAAGATCTCAGGTGATGAAGCTGGGTTGGCATTCAGAGGCTAGAACATGGGAAGAGGCTTTGACCCATTTGTCCAGCTGCATTGTACATCCTCCTGGCAGGAAAGAGACTGGGTGCCATTTTACCAGTCCTAGGCATGACAGGTCTGCAAGCCTTGGCCCAGGACCTTGACATTAAGAGCCCCACTTCTCACGGATCCTCAGATACTGCTTGACTGGGGACAAAGTTCAGCAGCAAATCCTGGTCTCTTTCCCCACCATCTGACCACCATGAGGTCCCAGAGGCCAGGGGACTGTGGGGATAAGAAACTCAGGGATTTGTTTTAATATATTTTCAATGCCTGTGGCACTCCTGGGAGGCAGCTAGGTGTCACAGAAAAATCTTGGACCCTAGAGTCCAACAGATTCTGGGTGCAAATCTTAGCTCCATCACTCCTTCCTTATGTGACCTCAGGCAGATCCCTTCACCTGTCTAAGCCTCAGTTTCTTATCTGTAAAATGGACAGGATACTATCTCCTGGCAGGAAACAGGGTGTGGAGGGAGTGGAGAGAGGGAGGACGCTGCCTCGTCTACTGTGTCAGCTGCAGCTACCAGGGACCCAGAGGAGATTGCTGAACGATGCCAAGATCAACTGAACGATGGATATGGAGTTCCTCACCTAGGGCTGAGCAAAGATTATGAGCTGAGACATTACTCAGACGTTACTGTCTACCATTCCCTTTTCCTACCCAAAACTGCAGGTCACCCCAGATGGATTCCCAAAGGATTCCAAGAGGCCAGAGCTCTTTGCTTCTCTCTCCTAGGAGTCTAAGAAAAGAGAGGAGGGGGCACAGCATTCAGCGAGCCCCTACCGTGTGCCTGACACAGTGCTAGGTGCCTTATCTGCACATTCTCACTTAACTCTCCCAACAACACTTGTTTGAAGCTCATTGCGGGTCCAGGGCTAGTGGATGGGCTGCCATGACAAGCTGCCACGAGCCTGGGGTGTCTGGTCAGCCCCATTTGCACAAAGCCACACCACACGGGCTGGAATTGTCCAGGGCTCCAGCTACGTACATTCCCCCAAGCCTTTGTCCTGGAGCAGAGTCTTATCTTCCTGTCTAGCTCAGTGGAATGCTGATCAGCAGAAGACCCTTTCTGCAGAGAACAGTGGCTTTTGGAAACTGTCTGGAAAGGCTAGTGATCAGGGATCACTTCCTGGTCAGGTCCCTTCCCCCGTGGAGACCTAGGTTTCACCTTTGTAAAAGGCGGAATTTACATTCGACATTTTCTCAGGTTCCATCCAGTTCTCAAATTTGAAGATTTCTATTGCTGATGCTCTTACCAGAGCTGCCACTATGATGTCTGAGACACCAGCCTCAGATCTAAATGCAAACAGTCAGAAGAGAGTGGTGGAGATTTTCAACTCGGGAATTGGTCTCCCTGCTGGGTTCAAATCCAGGCTCTACCACTTACTAGCGGTATGACGAAGCCTTATTTTCCTCAACTAGAAAACAGGGACAGTAATAGTTACCATCTTAAAATAGCTGTTGTGCTGTATGGATTTCAGGGATAATGCAAATCAAATGCTTAGCACGAGCTCTGCTACATGATAAGTAGTCAGCAAATTTTAACTACTATTCAATTTATGGCTCTAGTGTTTAGGGCTTCCAAATGCCTAGAGTAAGCCATCCTGGAGGTAGTCCATGTCTGTTGGAATCCTCACAGCTCAGTTCTGGAGCGTTCCTTCTGCCGTGTCCAGGAAAGTAGAACCCAAACCTCACGTGCTCAGATGCTGGTCCTGTTGCTGCAGCCCCTGCTGACCTCTGCTTTGTGGCTGGTCCTGAAAACATTGTATCTTGTTTAACAAATACCCTGTTTTGAAAATGTAATTTGGAATCACATACATATAAAGCTCCACATGATTTAGTGGCAAGGGACATGCCTAGCCCAACCTGGGTGTTCAGGGAGAGCTTCCAGAAGGCAACAGAAATCTAAAGTAATTTAAGAGCTACGTCACTGAATAAAAAAGTTTCAAATTAATTTCCTATCCTTCTCTCTGTTTGGGACCTTTGTTGGTCATTAAGTAAGAATGAGGAAAGTCCTGCTTCAGGGATTCAGTCTCGGCATCCCAGTCCCAGGTAGGGTTTCTGGCTCCAACAGTTTTGTATGTGTTTATCATACGAAGGACACGGCTCTGGGCTTAAAGGGTCGGGATGTCAGGGGTGATCAGATGAGGATCACGCAGGTTCAGTGGCTGGGCCTGTGTGAGGGGCAGGGGGTGAGAGAATTCAGGGAGAATGTCACTAGCCCAAGGACATCTCAATGGAAATTTGCCTATAAGCAAATAAGCCTACTTTGCAGGGGTGGCTGGGTTATCAATCCTCCGTGACCGAGGGAAAGCATTCAGAACCTTCAGGAAGGACTGAGCTTGGGATCTGCAGAGTGTTCATTGAATAGAAGAGCCAACAAAATCTCACAGCTTTTAGATGCTTTTTCCAAGGCTACATGGCAAGCTAGAGACAAATATGGGACTGTTCCCCTCACTCCTAGACCAGTGAGCATCTCGGAACCTTAGAGACCTTATGGAAGCACAATATTCCTGATGAGGCCAGGTTTGGGGTTTATTGCTCCGGGCAGCATGTTCTCGCAGCATATTCTCCCAGGAAAAATCTGGGAGACCAATGGGAAGCAGCCAGGCATAGAGAAGCAGTAGCCCTGCCGTCACACTGTCCTGGGCTCAAGGGACCTTTGGCAAGTCATTTCACCTTGGAAATGTCAGTGTTCTTATGTCTAAAAGAGGAGTACTGATTTACAGAGGTGTCCATGCCCTGAGCATTACCCGTTTCTGCATCTTTGTCCATCCTTTTAACTCTGTCTTACCCTTCCCCGCCCCCCCCAGCCGCCCTGCTTCCTTGTCTAATAGTTAAAATTCTACCCACATTCCAAGACCTCACTCAGCTATTTCCACATTCAGGAAGGCTCCCCCAAGCCCTGGAAAGAAGCAACTTCTCCCATCTAAATTCCTTAATCTTTTAAGATGTACATTCTCATGACTCTCAAGTCATGCTTTGAATTAGGCAATTGATGGAGGTGTTAACTCCTCACTCACCTCCTCACCATCCCCAGAGCGTCAGCTTCTCAGGGGAGCTACTCTGAATCGTCCTTCATAGTCCCCAGCTTGGTTCCTTGCACATAGTAGGTACTCCATAAATCTTTTCTGGAGGAACTTATAAATAATGGACTGCTTGGCCACTTTCTGTTATTTCCTGGAATTGCCCACCCTGAAGCAAAAGTGAGCTTCCCACTGGAATTTCAGTTACCAGCCCTCTGCCTGGAATGAATTCTTTTCTCTGGTCTGCTGGCTCTGAATTGGCTTTGTCCACAGAATGGACTGAGTCTGTTTACCACTAAGCAGGGAAGTGCTGAGAACAGTGTTCCTGCTCCCCAGCCCCCTGAGAGTCACAAAGGTACAGGGAGACCATACCCAGTGCCAGGCACAGTTCTGGTCCCTTCATCCCAGAAGAAAGTCAAGGAAGCTCAAAGCGAATGGGGAGAGGGAGACAGTAAAGACTGAAAGATGGAAGTGAAAGGACTACTGTTTGAGGTTTTTTTGGCCTGGTCCCTGGAAAAGGATCGTGTCTCAGACTTCTTTATATGCCTAGAAGGGTTTTGCTCAATAAATGGTTTGTAAGTGTACAAATGAGCAAGTGAATACATAACATTAGCAAGTGAGTGGAAGAATGAATGATTGAATGAATGAGGGGATAAATAAATGAGGAAGCAGATGAATGACAGAAGGAATGGTTGAAGAAATGAGTGCATGAGTGAGTAAATTAATCCATAAATTAATGATTAATGAAGTCCCAGAAAGGCTATGATAGGAGGCTGTCTTTGCATGAAGAGCATTGATAGTCATGCTACCCAAATCCTGGTTATAAGCCCCCCACCGTGAAACTTGGAAGGAGTCAGTGGTATAGGAGGCCCTGGTACAGATAATTAATAGTAGACTTATAACAAGTGCTTCATGAAGAGCTGAAAATTATAAGTTCAGTCAAGAAGAGTTCTGGAAATTTTTGGGTACCCGTAGGTGTGTGGTATGTTTCGGGAAGGCGGGAAGATGGAAAAGTATCTCTAGGCTCTCACTCTTTTTTTTTTTTTTTAACATCTTTATTGGAGTATAACTGTTTTACAATGGTGTGTTAGTTTCTGCTTTACAACAAAGTGAATCAGCTATACTTATACATATGTTCCCATATCTTCCCTCTTGCGTCTCCCTCCGTCCTTTTGTTGATTCATTCAAAAAACGAAAGTGAGGACCGACCCTCAATGCCCTCTCTTGTATTTCAGGTTCCCCTTTGTCTTGTCTAGGTGAGATCAAGAATCTGTGTATCTGTCCACTCAGTTATTTGTACTTTGCTTCCCTGATGTTGTTTCTACCCAAGATCCCCCTTGGCTTCCCCACTCTCCCTCCACTTGCACCTCCCAAGGTGAACTCCTGCACACCCTTCAAGACCTCATTCAATGTCCCCTCCTCCCAAGCTCTTGTGGGCAGAGCACATTTCTCTCTCCCCTGCTCCCCTACAGCTGTTGCCCCTTCCCTTGGCTACAGTCCCGAACAATATGTGATTATGGATTTACGCATCCGTCTCTCTGACTAGCTCTCAGGGAATGAGTCTTATTCCAGGGCCTCTGTCAAGGCCTGATGCTGATGGATGTTGTCTGCATGGAGATAAGGATGGTTAGAACAGGTTGTGAGTTCTTGATGGCTCCAAGGAGTGCAGGAATGCGGCCTCGCAGATGAGAAATCCGGGTTCGCTCATGGGGAGAAGTGCTGCACAGTTCTGCATAATGGCCCTGGAGCTGATGTTCCCATTCATCAGGCAGAGGACGAGCAGTATTGGGGGGCGGGAGAGAGAGAGAGAGAGAGAGAGTGTGTGTGTTTGTGTGTGTGTGTGTGTGTGTGTGTGTGTGTGAGAGAGAGAGAGAGAGAGAGAGAGAGAGAGAGAGAGAGAGAGACTGAGAGAGTCCTGAGACTTTCAGACAATTTGACTTATCTTTAAATGCTTCCCCTCCCTCCAGGTAGTGTTTTAAATAGGTCACCTTTAGGGAGTAGCTGTGATCAGTTGGGCTATCACTAGAGTCCCATACCCTAGCCGTGGGAGCAGAGCATTGGATTAATTCTTCTTATTCCAGGCCAAACTGAAAGCTTCACTGGGGCAGTTGGGGGATGGGGGGTGGCAGTAGAACCTGCAGTCAAATCAGAGAGTTAGGAATAGGGTGTGCGATGGTTAGGACCACTGGGTTAAAGTAAGAGACTTGGGTTCAAACTCCGACTCTGTGACTTCTTAGCTGAACCTCTCTGAGCCTCCGTTTCCTCCTCTCTAACAATGATGGTGTCTCCCTTATCTCCCTAGGGCTGTGGGAGGGGCCCAGGAGGTGGTGAGTACAGTGGTTCACAGAAGGTGAGATGATTCTAGCAACTCGGGGCAGTAGTGGCTTTGCTGCTGCCTTTTGTCCCATCGCAGGGCAGGTCCTTTCCTCCTCTGTTGCTCCATCTGCACTGTGACTGGGTAGTCCTTGGTGATCTCTGTGCCTTCGAGCTGTGGCCTCTGAGTCCACCCCGTGGGCCCCAGAGCCGTCACAACTATGGCCACTGGAATCCCAAGCAGTTTCTCCGGTGACTTCTGTGGGAAGCCGTCAGTTTCAGATGATGATGAAATTCCCAACGGTGAGATTGGATAACATGGATCATCAGCAGGATTAATAATAATAGTAATAGCTAACGATGACCTGGCCTCGCTCTGTGCCAGGCACTTTGCTCTGCCCTTTTCCTGTGTTATTTTATTAACCTCCTCCCAGCCCTGGAGAACAGACCCTATTACAGTTTCCATTTTGCAGATGAAGAAACTGAGGTTCCAAGAAGGGCAGTGCTTTGCTCAGAGTCTCACAGCGTACGGATAGCAGGACCTGGTTCTGGCTAATCCCAGAGCCTGAGCTTTTAACCTCACCAGCCGCCTCCCCTCGAGGAAGAACAGCCAAAACAGGGTGTGTGGAGATGGGGGAGAAGGCATCCAGGGATAGACAAAGCACCTCATTAGCATACGGAACTACTGAGCCATCTGCAGGCCTTGAGCAAAATGCTTTTCACCCCATCTCCAACAACCCCTGGATCTGTTTCCATTTAATCTGACACTCCAAAAGCCTGAATATGAAATGATTGGGGGCAGAAGGTCAATTAGCAAATTCATTAATAGGATTAAACATCT
This sequence comes from Physeter macrocephalus, assembly GCF_002837175.3. Lineage (NCBI taxonomy): Eukaryota > Metazoa > Chordata > Mammalia > Artiodactyla > Physeteridae > Physeter > Physeter macrocephalus. The sequence continues at coordinate 2,197,854 of NC_041215.1, forward strand.
CTCCTCTGCGCTAATCATTTCTGTGAACTAAATTCTTCTCCCTTTGTTACAGCCATGGTTGCCTATCAGAGAAGGATGGAGCGCTTAAATACCTCCAAGGCTGTTAGAATTTCAAACCATCAGAATCGGACATCAGAATCAGTCTGTGTTTTCACAGGGTCCAGAGAGGCAGGGAGGGATCAGTGGGTGGATGAGTGGTCATCCTTGCAAAGGAAACAAACGCAAGAACTTGCTGGTGCATTTGCCTTCTGCTTTCTCATTAGTTCCCTTCCCGTCCTTAGCCACACATTGGCCTAAATCTGTATTACACATATATATGTGGTATAGCAGGTACAGACACATGCTCTTGATTAGACAGACCTGGATTCAAAACCTAGCTGTGCAACTTATTAGCTATGTGACCTCAGGCAGGTCCCCTTGCCTCTGTGAACTTTCGTTTCCACATCTAGAGAATTAAGATATTGATAGTAATTACCTCCAAGGTCGTTATGAGAATTAAATGCAATAATGCATGTAAGATACTGTGGTCAGAACATAGCAAGGGTGAATTAGAGGCAAGTTACTGCTGTTTGGAGCCATGCCACTCAAAGTGTGGTCCTCACACCAGCAACCTCTGCGTCACCTGGGAGCTTATTAGGAATGCAGAGTCGCAGGCCCCTACGGAATCTTGCATTTTTAACAGGATCTCCTGGTGCCTTGGATGCCCACTGCAGTTGGAGAAACATTGACTTAGAGCACAGATTATAGTGTGCATGTGTGTGTATATATTGGTATATATGTATATATGTAATTATAGGATTATATATCAAACTGGCAGGGACCTTTGAAGCCTTCTCGTTTAAGTATCATTTTAGGATAACCAAACAAGTCCAGAGAAGGCGAGCGGTCTGCCCACAGTCACACAGCTTGAGCGTCAGCCCTGCGATCTGAACCCCAGGCTTCCCCAGCACTGCTTGTTTTTATATGAATTGCCAGGAAGTCAGATTTCCCCAGATCAGCGTTTCTGCAATTGATCCTTTTTTCTTTTTTTTCCTTAAATGAAACAGAAGGGTAGGACTATGTATGCCCATTAAGTTTTCATTTGCTAATTTAAAATGTTATTCCAGCCAAGTGAGATCCTGAATCTTGATTCTACCAGCCATCACCTTAGCTTTACCTCCAAGATCTATGCTACCTGAAGGTGTGACAAAGGGGCATTCTAGGTCTTCATCTGGTTGGCTTCCAAGACCGTAGGCCAGGACAGGGTGCAGGACAGACTGGTGTGAACTACTGACGTCTCTCCACAAGGGATTTCATTGACAATGCTCAGTATGGCAGAGCAGGCTGGCCGCCTGGATTCTGAGCAAAAGCCTTTGTGTGGGATTTGAAGCCAGAAGACTTGACAGAAGTTAGTAGGAGTCTAATGGACAAAGGAAGGGCCTGAAGCATGAAAGTCAAATGCCTCTTCCAGGGGGCCTAGTAGGATGTCTCTGTTGGAAAACAAATGAACAATCCTAGTTATTGTAGGAAGCTTTCTTTTTTTTTTTTTTTAACATCTTTATTGGAGTATAACTGTTTTACAATGGTGTGTTAGTTTCTGCTTTACAACAAAGTGAATCAGTTATACATATACATATGTTCCCATATCTCTTCCCTCTTGCGTCTCCCACCCTCCCTATCCCACCCCTCTAGGTGGTCACAAAGCACCCAGCTGATCTCCCTGTGCTATTCGGCAGCTTCCCACTAGCTATCTAATTTACATTTGGTAGTGTATATATGTCCATGCCACTCTCTCACTTCGTCACAGCTTACCCTTCCCGCTCCCCATATCCTCAAGTCCGTGCTCTAGTAGGAAGCTTTCTGCACTAAGCAATTAATCAGGACTCCTCCAGGGTAAATAGGCTTGTTTAGGGTAGAAATTGGAGAGATGGGGAAGCATTGCTTGAAGAGGAGGAATTCTAACTTTTGAAGGCCTGCCATGTCCCAGAGCCTTCTGCATGCCTAATCTTCTTTCATTTCTGTAGTAGTCCTATGATGGTTGTTTTGTTATCCTCATTTTGCAAATTGGGAAACTGAGGCTCAGGGAGGTTCTATGATCATCCAGTATTAGAGAGCAAGGATTTGAAGCATGTCTGATTCCAAGTTACCTCCTCCGGCCTGAGGGCACATCCAGGGCAAGCAGGCCTCTGACCCCCAAGAAGAGGTTGAACAACTGTGGCTGCTCCCGAGCTTTTAGAGACAGGAAATGACAGCCACTGGCCTCCTCACCCATCTGACCCTGGAGCCAGAAGAAGAGGAGGGCTCGGCTGGCAGCCAAGAGAGGGCTCTAGAGACCACAGGGCGCCCAGCTGCCTTTGGGAAGCCAGTGCATTAGCATTCATGTGATGGAGGCTGCACTTTCTCTCCATCCCTGGGACTCATCCTTGTAAGACTCTCCCAGACGGTCAAATGGTCAAATTGCACAATCAGCAGGGTCTCTTAGAGAGTCTTCCCCGCTCTCTTCCTTCCCTTTCCTTCCCTTTCTTAGTGCTGACACTGGGCTGGATTAGACTCTAAGCCCTAAAGGCCCAAAGGCTAAAAGACTGTGTCCCCACCACCAACTGCCTCACCACTTGCTACTTAGATAATTCAAAACAGAAACAGTAAGATAAGTCTAAAGAAATGAAATAAAATTCAGATTTTTCCCATGATAACTTCTTTGATCATTTTTTGAAATATAATATACTTTCAAAACAGGTTTTTTCACAAGTTTTGATGCCTCTACTTTGCTGGTGCTTTAAGCATCTCTTGAATGCACCTGTTGGGTATTTCAGCCTCAGAGCTGGAACCAGACAGGAAAAAGAAAAAACTCATCTGTATTGAGCACCTGCTGTGTGCCAGGCACTCTGCAAGGTGTTGACAAATATAACAATATTTTAAAAGCTTTTATAATAAGAAGAACAATAGTAAAAAGAAATGACGTGTGTAACACTTTGTACCAAGTACTATTCCAAGTACTTTTGATACATTAAACTAATTTAACTCTCACAGCAACCCTATGGGGTATATACTGTAATTATCCCCATCTAGCAAATGAACTCTCCTACTATGAGAGGTAGGCATTTATCCCGCCATTTTATAGATGAGAAAACTGAGACTTGGCAGGAAGTGACTTGTCTAAGTCCCTCCAGGTGGCTGGTAGAAGAACCAGGATTCACACCAGCTCTGACTGACTCCAAATACAGCCCCACTCATTTCCTAGAGCACCCTGCTTGTTTGATATGTCCCCAGGGTACACTATAAGGATGGGTGGGAAGGCCAGGGACTAAAGACTGAGTATTGAATCCTGTCCTGACTTTTTCAGGGGCACCCTTCACTCCCCACTGCCTATTGCATGTGTTCCTGCCTTGTGCTAGTATCCTCGTTCTTCCTGACTTTCCTGAGCCACCACTCTGTACATTGGTCCACATCGTGCAGCCTCTCTGGGAGCCACGTCAGGCTCCCATCTACTTGCCCTGAAGGAGAAGCTGCCAGAAGGAGATAAGAGTGATGTAGGACACTGCCTTTGCCCTTAAGGAGCTTCACGCTGGTGACAATAATAATAATATTAACACAAATCTATAGAGCTCCGACTACGTGCCAGACACTTTAGCAGCTTGGTTTTTGTGTAAAGCTTATAGCATCATGAGGAAGTCAGCACTATTACTTGACCCTTTACAGATAAGGAAACTGAAGAACTGAGGCATAAGGGAGGAAATGTCCAATGTCTCATCTCTCATAAGTGGCCAAACCAGGATTTGAACCCAGAGGGTTTGATTCCAGCACCCGCATGCTTGTGTTACACTGTGGGGCTTCCGGGGAGGGAAGGAGCATCTCCTCCTGAGGGGCAGGGCTGGAGAGTCAGAGAGGAAGGCTGAAAGAGGTGGTGTTTGAGGTTGATAACAGAGCTAGGGCTTGGCCCAGGCAGGAATGTAGGTGGTGAAGTTCTAGGCGGAAGGAATAGCATGAGAACGTCAGTGAAGCAGACAGCAAGAAAGGAGAAGGAATAAGCAATGACAGTGATGCTTTGCACGTTTGTGACTTGGAGGATGTCACTGGAAAGGCTGTTATTAGAAATGGGAGGGAAGAGAATAGAGGCAGAGACCGGAGTCAGGCTGTCCACCTTTATTGAGGTGGAGGAAAGGGTCCTGGCAGGTGATAGAGAGCCACGACGAGCACAGGACAAAGGAAGTGGGGATCAGGACTGTCCCCTCTCACCCCACCCTGTTCCCCCAAAGTCTCCCAGTGATCACTTCCGCCCGCCTCCGCTCCCCCCACCCTCCCAATGCACTCACTGTTTGTCCTGCATGATTTAGCAGTTGATCGCCTTGAATTGCCCTATAATCACTCCATGTAAACATGCATGACTCTCCAGTAAGAGTACACTTTCCTCAACGACCGACCGGAACTTTTCTTTCTGCCCTTCTGAGCTCCTCCGAGAAGCTCGACACAGTTCTGAGCCCTTGAGTGGTACCTGGTGACTTGAACTGACATTTCACAGGATGTGGGATTCCCTAATTGGGATCAGTGTGGCAAAGAAACTTGGACATAGCTCTGTCACCACCTCCTATGCCTATCCACAGTATCTGAACGTCAAAGGCTGTGGTTTAGTGCAAAAACATAGAGCATTGGGGGCCATTCCATAACTGCTTACTTAGAGTTGATGGAGGAAACAACAGGTGTGGGGTGTTGAGTAAACTAGAACCAAAGGCCAGTCTAACTCCCCTTATGAGCTGTGGGGTTTAAGAAAATTGCTTAACCCATCTCTGCATGTCAGTTTCTTCATCTGTTAAATAATAACTATCATGATATCAACTCATTGGATTGTCATGGGGATTAAGTGAGACAATGTGCATGTATGTGGCAAACTGTAAGGCAATGTATAAATGGTGGGTATCAATATGTAGACGGTGATAATGGTCACCATGGTAGTAATGATCTTGATGATGGTGGTGGCGATGATGGTGGTGGCGATATAGTGGTGTGAGTAGTAATGTTGGTGGCAGGATGATGGTGGTCCTGGTGGTAGTAATTAACGGTGCTGTTGGAGGTAGTAGCACAGGTGGATTTGAGGCTGTCATTCCCTTTGTCCAAACTATCTTCCTTGACTAGGCTGCACAGAAAGATTTCCAACCCCCAGAATTTGAATTCCCCCAGATATATTTGTTAACAGTAGGAATGAATAAGACAATTCAGCCCATGCCTCTACACTTCTACTCTTATTCATGGTTGGTACTTTCAGAATGCTTTTCATGTAAGCTGCCTTCTCGACACTTGCCTTCCCAGCACGTAGCACAGTGCCATGCCTGGTGCATAGTCAGTCTTTGATAAATATTTGAGGAAGGCAAGAATAAAATTGCAGGATGAGGCTGTGTTCTTAGATGAACTCATCGGTTAAATGTCCCATCTCCAGAGGTATGCGGGGTCATCAGGCAGCTCCCCAGAACACCAGAATGTACCTGCACTCACGCCAGGACCAGGCTGGTTACTGCAGCAGCCCTTCTTACCTGGCAAGCTGGGAAGACTGCCTGTTGCGGGGGGGCGGCCCTGGAGGTCAGCCTGGCCTAACCACGTTCTGCCCTGATTCTGCACTGACTTCTGAATACAAGCAGCAGTGGAGAAAATGGCATCTCCCACCAGCTGCTTCTGGAGGGTCCATGCTTCCTCCTCAGCGCCCGTTTTTTGTGTAATAAGAAGGAGAGGCACATTCTGCTTCTAGAAAAGTTCTTCTTGGCAGCAATCCCTCCCCCCACCCCCGGTTCTGGGAGGGATTATGGAAATGGCTTCAAGTCCAGTATCTCCACAGCCCACCTTTTACCCTGGGCAAGTTACAGTCACCTGTAGGGCCTCTGTTCATCTTGGAAAAGGAATAATCACATGCTGACATTGTAGGGTTCTTGTGGCTTTTAGTTATGTGGCACATAGTAAGGGCTCAATACATGGTAGTGGTTCTTAATATTGGTAGCATTTATTATTCCTGTCACTAATGGAGAGATTAATATAATAGGTGATGAATAACGATAGACCAGATTTTGTGTGTCCCTCTTTGGTGGAACCTATATGGCTTGGATTCACCTTGAATCCCCTGGTCCTGAAACTCTGAGCCTGAGGGGGTCCCCCGAATGGATCACATATTGTTGGTGGGGTTGTTTAGAAAAATGGGGATAACCTGTCAGCATTGGGGGCCAGGTACTATTCTATCAAATAAGGAATTCAATTTGAAGACCAAGTAGTCTTAGATTTAAATCCCAGGCTTGCCTCTTATTGACTGTGTGACTCGAGGTAAGTTACTAGGTGAACCTTAGTTTCTTTGTGTGTCCAGTGAGGTTTATAATACTGACCACATCAGCTGCTTAGAAGAGTATGAAAAATCAAGTGTAAATGGAGCTAAGGATGAGGATTTGTCTCCCAGGCAGCTCAGGACAGGAGGTAATGGAAAGACCAAAGTGGTTTTGAGATTAGAGCTGCCTGCAGCTTTATCTGTTATGGAGTTGATTTACTGTCCCCCAAAACCCTGGAACAGAATCAAGAAGGGGATGAAGGGAGGGAGAGGGGTAATAAGAGTATGGAAGAAAATGTAAACATGTAGAGTGCAGGTATCAGTAATAGGCTGTCTACCCATAGCAAGCACTCGATACAGAGAGAATTCATTCACTGTTGGCATTTTTACTGCTGCGACTGTTATTGTTGTTCAAAGGTGTGCATGGGAATCCAGGTAGAAAGGAGAACTCAAGCAAAGACACCGAGTGAGGGGATACAGTGATGGACAGAAGCTAGGGTGAATCTATTCAAGGTTACAAAGCACCGAGTGCAATCTGGAAAAGATGGAAACTGAGGCAGGCTCCCCCACTGCCCCGTTCCCCAGACTTCTCATGTCACCCAGTGACTCTTTAAAGGGTGTTTGGTGCATGTGCATTTGTGTAGAGAGAGATAAAGGGTGCTACCTTGAATGGGACATCAGACACTGGGCTGGGCACGTCCCCTAAATTATCTCATTTAATTGTCACACAATCCTTTGAGGTAGATTCTGTTACTCTCTCTATTTTAGGAGTGTGAAAACTGAAGCTCAGAGAGAACTGACTTGCCCAAGGCCAAAGGCCAAAGTGCAGGGACAGCATTGAACCCAGGCCCATCTGTCCCTTAGGTCTCTGTAGTGCCATTGCTCAGAGACTTTACACCTACTGCCTGGCATTAGCTCCATTTGACACTTGAGGAGGTTGAGGCTCAGGAAGCTGCTTCTGTGGGAGCTCAAAGCAACGCAAGACTAATCCCAGTTCTCCTGGCTGCCAGCTCTGTGATCTCTCCCTGGTAGCTCGCACATCATTGGAACTGATCTACTCTCTCTGAACCTCAGATCTGTCTTCTGTAAAATAGGGCTAATAGCTCCCTCCAAGGTTGTTGTAAGGATTAACTGAAAAGGTGTACATAAAACACCTGCCTTGTAATGGGCACTCATTTGAGGGTTAACAATGGTTTTGGTTGTTATGGTTTGACCCAGTGAGTTTTGGGCTATAGACGTCATAAATATAGCCTTCTCTGCAACCACAATCCTAGTCCCTAGCACAAGTATGATGGTTCCTGGTATGTGCTATCATTCCCTTATCTATTACCCATGGCAGAAATTGATCATCCATCATAGTACTTTTTCCTTCTGAGCTAGAATGTGACTCAGAATCCTTCTTAACACAGCATTCCAAGCAGTCACTACCAATTGATTACAGTTGACATGGAGATAGGTGAAATTTATTTGCATCCCAGTTCTGATCAAGTTCACATTTTCTGCTCCCTCTTTACAGCCCAGGTTGTCTCTCTGCTCTATCTCCATTCTGCTCCTGTGAGTGCATTTCTGTGTGTGTGTGTGTGCGCGCACACGCACGCATTTAACCTCTTCTTCCAGGCTGAAAGACCATCCTAGTCATTTGCGTGTTGCTGTATATGTACAAATCTCTATACTTTCAGAATCCCATTTGCCATGTCATGCCTGTGGCTTGGGATCTGCAAGTAACATCAGCTCGTATCTGGGAAGGATGGCAGGTGGGAATCAAGTTAGAACTTGGGAAAGCAAATCCATGCACAGCACGCACCATCAGCCACCTTTAGGAGTGACATAAGAGATGGTGGTTGGGTATGAATTTGAAGTTTCAGAAAATTTAACACTCCATTGGCTGATGACTGTCTTCTCAGGGAGGCAGGCCTAGAATAGAAAAATACATTCTTTAGGGCAATACTAGCTGCTATAACAAATAGACCCCAATATTTCAATGGCTTAACACATAGAATTTTATTTATCATTCATATAACTGTTCAATGTGGGTGTTCCTGTTGGGCTAGTAGCTTTCTTCCACGTGGTCGCTCAGGGATCCAGCTTCCTTCCATCTTGTCACTCCACCAACCCTAGGGCCTCCTTTACATCTAGGTGAAGGGGGTAGAGATAACACACTGCTTCTTAACCACTGTGACCCAGCCATGACAGACATAACTTATACACAGATTTCACCAGGAGAGTTTGCTCCTAACCCCAGCCAGATGTGGTGGGGAGGTGGGGTAGGGGAAGGAGGCAGAAAATGCGGTTGCTGGTTGGCTCCACAGCAAGTTTATACTCTTGGGGAAGCTAAGATCGAGGTAGTGTGAAGACCACAGCCGGGCCTGCCACAGACAGCAGTTCAGGGATGGTCACCCAATCAGCTGGGTAGGGTCCTACCTGGGGAAGGAGTCTGAGTCCAGATGCTGTTGGGTCTTCTTGGGCATAGAAAAGGGCAGATCACCTGTGTGATCCTAGGGTCAACTATCTCCCTCCTGGGGAAAGGATGCAGCAAACAGTCAGAGTCTGATGCTATTAAACCTTCTGGTGGTTCAACTAGCATCCCAGATGATTCTAGGTTCGTCAGGAAACTTTATTATTATTATAACACGCCTTCCCAGGCAGCTCTGCCTCTAGGGAGAGACAGCACTGGTCACGACAGCTTCAGCAGTCCTGCTTTGCACAGCAGTTCCTTTTCTCGGTGTGGTTTATATTTTGGTCTCATGATCTGGGTTAATGGGAGTGTTCTCCTGACAGATGGGTCCCTTCTGGGTGTGCCAGCAAAAGCAGGTTTCCGAACCTCCAAGGCTGGGGGCCAGGGGCTGGGGAGTTCACCAAAGTAAATGCCACCTTGTGAGGTCTCTGGGAAGCAGCCAGCAGCCTCTCCTGGGCACCACTCCTGCCTCATCACGAGGCATCTTTCGCTGGCCCGTGAGCCTATAAGAGCCACATTCACAGCCCCGTAGGCCTGAGTCTGTTTCCAGCTGCACGTGGGACATTCTGGCAGCTTCTCCCTGATCTCTGTATGGAAGGAAACAGGAAGGAGAGGAGATGAGAGAAAAAAAAAATTTTAAAAACATGCTTAGTTTTCCCTCCAAAGCATACCTCGTGAGCCTCATCTGTACAGGATTTGGAACAAAGGAATCCTGGTGCTTTGATTATCGTGTCTGCAGTGGTTGTTGAAATGAGCCTGACACCGGTGCCTTAGTAGGAATTATAATTACATCAGAAGACCTGAGGCAACCGAATAAACTGATTAGGTGCTTGCTCCTAGTTGATAGATTTTTTTTTCCCCCCTCTGGGTCATAAATAGGGCCGTGGGAGATGATGGAAGCTTGCTGGGTGGCAGTAGTCAGAGATGGGGCTGTGTACATCCAGGAAGCCAAACCAAGTGATACTGACAGGTGCCCCCGTCAGACTGACAGGTGCCCACCTGCTCCCGCACGGGAGGTCTCCCCCAGGCCAGGAACTGCGCTCAGAGGAAGGGAGTCGGGCTGTGGCGAGCCTCCTCGGAGCAGGCTGATGGTGATTGCATTGCTAGGCAATGCTCTGGGAAGCCCTCCCCCAGGAAAGCTGAAGCCTTCTGCCAGGCATAATTATTGCATGGATAATTACACGATTCAGAGCCTGCTGGAGAATCCTGGGCTGGTGCCAGTGCAGAGAGGCAGGGTTTGGGGACCGTGACCGATCACTGCTTCGCAGGGCCGAGTTTTAAAGAAGAGGGTAATCTTTTGGCCTCCTAAGTGCCACCCTCATGACAACCACCCCTATCGGATGCCACTGTGCCCTTCCCCTAGTTCCTCAAACGTGGCCTTGCCCTGCTTGAAAATGTAAGTGTGGGATGGAAGGATGGAAGGGTGAATGCTCGAGGCTCTGAAGCTGGACTGTGGTTTGAATCTTGACTCCATCAGCTGCTAGCTGGGTGACCTTGGGCAAGTCACTTGACCCCACTGTTCTTCTTTCTTCCCATCTATAACGTACAAATAATAGTAACAAAAGAACCTGCCCCATGGGATTGTTGGGAGGATTCAATGAAATAATTCATGTAAAGCACTCAACCAAATTAGTACACAGTAGCTCTTTTATCGACTGTTTGCTGCATGTCCCAAGGTGGATACTCACAAAACAGCAAATCCAAAAAGAAAAAGAGAAAAAACAGATTTGAACCGGCCCACTTTTTCATTTTAGAGGGAGAAACTGAGGTCCTGAGAGGAGAAGGGCCCTACCCCTTACCACCCCAGAAGCCTGACTCCTGAACCCCAGCCTGGAGCTCTCTCTTCCGAGGCCCAGCCCACCAAGTGTGGAGTCGGACGCCTTCCCTCTGGATGGTCATGTGCTCTGAGTTCTCCAAGGGCTCACCAGGCATGAGAGGGCTGTCTCCCCTACAAAACCTCTGCCTCTGAGAAGTGGGTTGGAGCCGGGGAGGAAAAACATGCAACTTGGTTTTGTTCCAGATTGAATGAAATAAGGGGGCAGGTGCAAGGCCTGGGGAACTTTGTCTGAGACATTATAGTCTTAGTGAGGCCCTGGGCTTAGTCTGAGGTACCGCATTTACTGGGTCCCTGCTGTGTGCCTGGGCTTGGGAAACGGCTGCGTCCGTGGGCCTGTCCCTGTCTCTGGTCTCTGAGGGGCTGAGCCCGCACTTTGCAAACTGCCTGGGTCCTAACCTGGCTCCAGCACTTACCAGTTGGATGTCCTTGGGCAAGTGGCTTAACCTCCCTGAGCCTGTTTGCTCTTCTGTGAAATGGGAGATCAAAATCCCCCATGGGGGTGTTGTGAGGATAAAGGAAGTAACCTGCGGAAAAGCCCCTAGGTAGCGCCTGAGACTTAACAAAGTCTAACAAGGGAATAACCAAGCACTCCAGTGTCTGGAGTATGCCCTTCTTGGCATGTCATCAATGTGCATTCCCTTCCTGGAACGCGGAGGAAGGAAGAACTCTGTGAAAACCCTACATAGATCTTTGCCGATCTGCAGTTTTTCCTTGAGTTAATTTGGGAGCCTTGACCTTTGCTGCCATGTGTCTCTGACTCAGACTGCAGTATCGCAGTGCCAGCCAAACGTGGTGACAAGCCCCTTTCCTAGGCAACTAAGCAGAGGCAGGAGCGCTCTGGATGCTTCTCCTGGGGTGGGAGGGAGGGGAGGGTGGAGGGAGCCATCTGACTCCCCAGGGTCCGCCTGGTGAAGGGAGTGATTCCAGTAATCGTGTCTCTGACATCCCCCTCAGCAAGGGGTGAGGGTTAGTTCGTGTCCCGTGCTCAGAAGCCTCACCCCTGCACAGCCTCATCTCTGCCAATCACCAGGGAAACGGTGCCACAGCCCAGAAATGCCAGAGCTGACCAGGCTGCTCTCCTGGGGGGCGACTCTGTACCCCATGCAATTCCATCTCACAACCACCCTTGGAATTTCTCCCGGGCGCCAGGCCCCGGCTCAGCCCTGCCTAGTCTCCCAGTACTAGCACCCACGATCTGTCCTTCTGGGCCTTGCAAATTTGCTGGAATTGGAGAGTCACCAGTGAAACCCAGGTAGTGACATGTGGGAGGGGAAGACTGAGACAGTGTCAGCTGCTTTCATCCCATCCTCACTGTTTGGGACACCTCCGCCCAGCCTCGCACCCACGCCCTTCATCTGACTACCTACTTCCTATCCTCTGGGGCTTGGTATAGGCATCACCTCCTCCAGGAAGCCTTCCCGTGTCTCTCCTCCATCCCAAAGCTGGCTTAGGTGACCCTTCTCCAGGCTCCAGGACACCGTTGCTCACCAGCAGCCCAGCGTGAAGCTCCAGACCATGAAGCCTGAAGGTCTGAGTTCAAGGTGTCTTCAACTTACAGTGCCTGACATATGGCAGGAGGTGAATAAAGCGACGTGTTCACTTAGTTATTTGCTAATATTCTGTCCTGTTACAAAGGAGATTTGAGGCAACTGAATGAATGAATGTTTGCAGAGCTGAATGAAACTGAGGAGGCAGGGGTCCTGGCCCAGGAAAAACCACATGGGCATATGGCATCAGGAAGACCTGGGGGAAAATTCTGATCGTGGCCCTGTGGCTTCTGTAGTCCTTTGGAAAAGTCATTTTCCTCCTTAGAACCTCAGTGAGCTCATAACCCATGAAATGGGGCTATGAAGGTTCTGAGGACCCAGTGTGAGGCCACATGCCAAAGTCAGCAGCTCCGAGCTGACGCAGAGCCAGGCGTGTGAGTTTGGCCTTTCAAACTATTCAGGAATGACCCGAAGACCCACAGCAGGTGATCACTAGTTATTTTGCAAAGGTACAGACTTGAAGGGTGCTCCTTGGAGGCCTGAAGGTGAGGGAGGGTCACTGAGCTGGAGGTTTGCACACGTGCTTACACACTCACATACCCTCCCCCAGCATGCACATCTTAAGACAACTTCATTTTCTTCTGTCTTTGGGTTCCTGGTAACAGTGAAAGCATTAAATAAATAAATAAAACACGTTTGTTTTGAGAATAATGATGTAATCTAATGCCACATAGTATTTGTTTGGGGGGCAAAATTTATTTTAATAGTTTCAAAAATGATTATCGTCCTGTATTTATAGAAACGCAGTGGTTCTAAAGGGGTCATTTTATTTTTGTTATCTCTCACTGCACATCAGGGAGAGGGCATGCTGCAGTGGTATTTGTGAGCTGGAGGATTTGGGAAGGCTTCCAGAGCTCACCTTGGAGTTTTAAGGATTGACCGCATGAGAAATTCTGCCCGGGGTCTGCCCTCGGGGGGAACCTGTGTCTCAGCAGCCAATCCCACCCAGGCTGCTCTGACTCAGCCTCCCAGCTGCTCCGGAACCAGAGGCTGCAGTGGCTCCCTGGCAACCCCTCACCCCCGCTCACCCCGCTACCTGACCCTTCACCTCTCCCAGTACCCTGCTGCAGTCAGCAGGCCCTTTTTTCAGGAGTGAGCTACAAGTGGTCTCTGGGTAGCTAGATAGCTGTTTCGAAGGCCTGTTAGACCTTCCCAGCACCATATGGGCTTGTGCAAAGAGCTGCAGGCCAGACTTCAGTTCCACCGTGGTATTTGCAAGCTGGATGGCCTTCCTTATCCGTAGAATGGGCCATCCTGCACAGCTGGCACATGAGGAATTCGTGAGAAGTGTTACGTCTAGTGCCTGGGGCACAGCAGGAGTTCGGAAAATGTAGTCGGTCTTCCTAAGGAATCTGGAAGATAGTTGGAAACACATGTCCAAGGGCGTGATGTTGCTGATGCGGCAAGAGCCAGGCTTATTTGGAGAGCGGAGGCCTTTGTGGGATGTCAGAGTAAGTCGGGCCCCTTACCCTCTATTCCCCCCTCTCTGCCTATTGGCAGGAAATCTGGGACTCATTCTGGGACCTCAAGATGTCACAGGGTCATGGACACCCAATCAGAGAAATCCAAGTGTCTAAAAGGACTTGAGGCTAATTTTCATTTGGAAAGGAGGAGACTTCGTGCAGGGATTTGTGCTGATAGATACTGCCTCTGAATGCACATGCACGTGGGGAGTGTCATTCCAGACAGGGTGATGCTCTGAATTTGAGAATGGAACCCACTGGCCTCCCTTCAACAATTCTGCAGACCTGGCAGTTATTGAATAGGAGACAATTGTTAGCCTCAAAGATGGGCCCACGGCCCATTTGCACAATGAAGGGTGAGTGGGCATCCATCTGCATTAGTCAGGACCTTTTCAGTTCCAAACAACAGAAAGCCATCTCTTACTCTTTAAGAAAAAAATAAGGACTTGTTGGTTCATGCAATAAGAAGGCCAGGGTAGGGTAAACTTCAGTCACAGCTGAATCCAGGTACTCAAAGACAGTGTCAACAGGAGTCTGTGGATTTCCATTTCTCAGGTCTGCTCTCCTTGCTTTTGGCTTCATTCTCAGGAGACCTCTAGCTCTGGGGTTCTGAGAGCAGCCACCAGCAGCCCCAGGCTCACACTCTGCCAGCTCAGCAGCCTCATTGGGAAAGAGCTTCTCCTCAGTAGTTCCAGGAAAATCCCAGGGCTGGCTCTCAGTGGCCTACATTGGCCACACACTGCACTCTGATTGGCCAGGATCTAGGAGGAAGGACAATTCTGCCTTAACAACCAAGTGGACTGTATTTGGAGGAGGAGTGGGAAAACCCAGGAGCTCATCCTAGAAGAAGAGGAATGGCCTCTGGGCTGGTGGAAACAAAAGATGTTGCTGCCTTGTTAAAGGATGCAAGGTTTCTGGCAAGGACTGATCTCACACCGAGGCACTACTCACTCTAACCTCCAGCCTGAATGATCATAAATCATTCTCTCTTGCATTTGCTGGACACCTGCTTCATGTTAGGCACTGTGCTTTACTGTTGAACATTCGTCTTCTTGGGAGCTTCTGAGATTGGTCCTGTTATCATTTCCATTTGACAGATGGCAAACCATAGGCTCACAGAGTAGAGTAACAAAGTTGCCCAGGGTTAGAGCTTATAAATGGCAGAGTTGGGATTTGAACCCACATTAGATAGTCTGACTGCAGAGTGCAGACTCTTAGTCACAAGGTCATAGAGTCTTCCCCCAAATTGCCTCACAACTCTCCCCTTCTATGCCTTTGTTCTTATTGGTCTCTAGACTTTAAATGCCTTCCTTCCCATCCTTACTCCCTTGCCAAGCCTATCCTTTTTTCTTTTAAGTCTATTTTTTAAAATTTTATTTATTTATTTGCTTTATTTTTTTGGGCCCCTCCCGTTGCGGAGCACAGGCTCCGGACGCGCAGGCCCAGCGGCCACGGCTCACGGGCCCAGCCGCTCCGCGGCATGTGGGATCCTCCCAGACCGGGGCGCAAACCCGGTTCCCCTGCATTGGCAGGCGGACACGCAACCACTGCGCCACCAGGGAAGCCCCGGTCTCTAGACTTTAAATGCCTTCCTTCCCATCCTTACTCCCTTGCCAAGCCTATCCTTTTTTCTTTTAAGTCTATATTTTAAAATTTTATTTATTTATTTGCTTTATTTTTTTGGCTGCGTTGGGTCTTGATTGTGGCGCACGGGATCTTCGTTGTGGCGCTCCGGTTTCTCACTAGTTGTGGCGTGCAGGCTTCAGAGCACGTGGGCTCTGTAGTTTGCGGCACGCAGGCTCTCTCGTTGAGGCGCACGAGCTCAGTAGTTGTGGAGCACCAGATTAGTTGCCCCGTGGCATGTGGGATCTTAGCTCCCCGACCAGGGATCTAATCCGCGTGCCCTGCATTGGAAGGCGGATTCTTTACTACTGGACCACCAGGGAATTCCCGCCAAACCTATCCTTGAATATTCTCTCATCTGAATAGTTTTCTTGGGGATTAATGCTTTCTACACCACCATGGTCACCAGCCCATTGCAGAATGCTGTGGGTGTATTTATTTCTCCTGGATGGCCAGCTCTTGGCAAGCAGGGACCGTATCTCTCATTTACCGTTCCAGCGCCTAGTACAGTGCCCGGCACATATAGGTGCTCATCGCTCATGAGATATTGGTTGATTGTTTAGGTGGCAACATAAATAGAATCAAAGCACAGATGGTTGCCAGGACTCCAGGATAGGACTATTATTGGTGGTGATGATCTCACAACTATGAGTATTATGTTAATGATAGCATATGTGTCAGGTACTACATTAGGGGCTTTGCAAACTGCTCCTTTTTTTTTTTTTTTTTTTTTTT
>NC_041215.1:2214159-2225365 GCF_002837175.3 Physeter macrocephalus
GGCTCCAGACGCACAGGCTCAGCGGCCATGGCTCACGGGCCCAGCCGCTCCGCGGCACGTGGGATCTTCCCGGACCGGGGCACGAACCCGTGTCCCCTGCATCGGCGGGCGGACTCTCAACTACTGCGCCACCAGGGAAGCCCCAAACTGCTCCTTTTAATCCTCCCAGCAATGCTGCGGGTATTACTCTTCTCATTTTGTAGGTGAGGAAATTGGGGCTCAAGTTGAGGAAATGACTTGCCCAGAGAATAGCATATCGTGTAGCTGGGTTTCAAGGACAAGGATGGGGCTGCCTGATGCTTTCATACCCTTCTGCCTCTCATACCTAGAGAGCTGCCCACAAGATTGGCCCTTCAGCAGTTTTTGGCGTCCCAGGATCTATTGAACACTTTCCCTATGTTTGGAAAATTCCTGACATTAGAAATTCTCCCTCCCCGAGGTGGGAACTCACACTCAGACTTTCCACTGCCCTTGCATCTAGGGCTAAGATAGCAGAGGGACCCACATGAGGCTTTATTTGGAAGAGGTTCACCTAAGGAAGTATGGACTCCATTTTTGGTGAGGGTGGCAGCAGAGGCAAACAGCTTTGTAGAGGCAGTGGTGGGGATGTTCTGGTGTCTAGTTCCTAGACTAGTGTGGCCATGGTGCCTATACCGAGCAATGGGAATGTGGGTGGCGTCTTTCCTAGAGAGGGCTCGAACATTGTTCCAGGTAGGGTGGCTTCCAAACCTAACACCTTGACCCTCTTGGAGATTCTCTGAATTTCCCAAATATCTTCTAGTAACTTCTTTCTCTGTGTAAACCAACTAGAGTGGATACTGTAGTTTGCAACCAAGAGCCTTACCTGATAGGTGCATCCTTGTGGGACAGAGTGTGTGGGTTTAAGACCTGTGTGAAGGCAGCATGAGCCCTAGACGATCAGTAGAATCAGGCGAGGACAAGGCAGTATCTGTAGAAAATTAAAGAGGGGAACTGTTATGCTGATGGGTCTTTGGAAGCTTTTGCCTTCTACCTTAGTACTTTCAAACTTTTGTGCACACAGATCACCTGGGAGTGTTGTTAAAATGCAAATTCTGATTCTGGAGGTCTGGGCTGGGACCTAGAATCCTGTGCTCCCAGTACCTAGCTACCCCAGGTTTTGTTGAAGCTGGTAGTCTGAGGATCACCAGTGAGGTGGTGAGGTTCAGGTGGCCTCAGGCAAAACTTGGCACATTACATAAATACTGACTTCAATTTCATGAAATAATGAGATCAAGTCCTCCTCTGGCAAGTCCACCACTAACAATTATTCCTATCTTTGGTAATATCGGTTCTATGGCACCAGGAGTTTCAAATCTCATAATTAGCATGCTTTGTTATGCCACTCCTACTCCTAATGAGGACATTTTAATAATTTGCTTTGTTGAAGAAACAGGATAGGTTCCTTTACCCCACAGTGCAGCATGAGAGGAATGTGGTTTGCTATTTGTACCTCTGACTCAATCGAGGGCAGGCCAAAATGTGTGAGGCACTTCAGGAGTCCCAGTACCCCAACCCAGGGGGAACAGGCCCTTGAAGCAGCCACATGGCCTCTGAAATCATCAGGTCCTGGCCCCGCGTCTTTCCAGACCCAGCTCACACTATTTCCCATGGTCACCTGGCCTCAGCCCACTCTCAGCTCCCTAAGCAGGACAGCCCTTTCTCTCTGCCAAGCCTGTGCATAGGCAATTCCCAAACCTGGAGCGTCATCACCACTGCCATTCTTATCCATCTGGCCAACTCCTCCATGATCTTCAAAACCCAGTTCCTGGGTCACCTCCTCTAGGAAGTCTTCCTTGACTTTCCTTCTTTCTAGCCCTTAGACTGACCTAAATCTTAGAGATCAGTACTTCATATTAAAAATTCTTCTTGGCTTGTAGCCTGCAGCCAACTCAGACCACAGACTTGGGTATGCAAGAAACGTTGCTTTCTTTATTGTTTGGTAACTGAGCTTAATTTCAACTTCAGGCCTTCATTCTGCCAAATGAAAGAAACAAAATCTTAGTCAATTTAGCTTCCTCCCCCACTTCTCTTGAGTTGCATTTTTGTGTCAGGAAGTTTCTGCCATCACAGGCAGGCAGGGGTGCCAAAGCATGGGGCGGGGGCAGGGGCATTTGGTTCTCAGTCTTCTATCTGTGGTCGCATCCACTCTGATGTCCTTGACCCATCTTGCTTCAGGTCACAGGTCCATGCGGATCCCTGGGGTATTCTCCATATCTGAGCCTCAAGGCCTCCTGAGTCTAGTTCATGCTCTCTCTCTCTCTCTCTCTCTGATATTCCTGAGACCCTCTTGGGCATAAGGAGATAGTGGGCTTTCTGGGATAAGGTCCTCTGACACCACCTCAGACACATTGTCCAGGAAGCCCCATGAGGCCGTCTTGGTATCCAGATCACAGGCCACAAGGCTGTGTGGCTGCCCTCTGCTCTCAGACCTGCCCCTCCTGCTGCCTTAGGGACTCGGCTGGAGGGGAGGGTCACAGTCCCTTTTCAGGTGACCACCAACAGACACCTAGTCTTCCTTCCCCTCGGATTGTCCTCCTCCTCCTTTCCCCAGTTCGGGCAAATTTTAGGTACAGGGCAGGGGAGGGGGTGGTGAGGCAGAGGTTTCTCTGACCAAGAAGGTAGCTTTCAGATCCGTTGTTTTTTCCAGGAGTCCTTCGCAGCTCTGGGCTTGTGGAATTCAGAGAGTCCACGGAATCAAAAGCCTTTTCTCTGACAACTGTAGGTCTTTGCCTGCAGTTGTCAGATTCTGTTTAGAGACTCAGAAGTCAAGCAGGGCCTTCTTTGTTCTCTGCTTTCTGGGGGCAGTCAGCGTGGAACGCCCTGCCTGCACCCCGAATTGGGGAGGGGTCTCTGGATGTTGAGAATAACAAGACAGGAGAACACAACAGACTCAGAGAGCTCAGAGAGGGGAAAGGCAGCACCTCCCTCATCTCTACATTTCCAGAAGCAGGCATAGCCTAACAAGGGTTAAAACCAGCCAACATTTATGGAGAGTTTCTGGTGAGCATGGCACTGCTCTCCCTACACCATCTCACAATCCTATGCAGCAGGTACTATTTTTATCCTGATTCTTCAGCCAAGGAAACTAATGTAGAGAGGGTTGGATAGCTTGCCCAAGGCCATGCTCCCAGGGTTCACAGTCCCCCCAGGCAGTGTAAGCTCAGAGCCTTAACCACTGGGTTCCACTGCCTCATATGCCCAGTGCTGGGCACAGTGCCTGGAGTTCGGCTCTGTAATTTCGTAATTGTGTGGCATCGGATCAGTGTCTCAACACCGCTAAGTGTCACTTTCCTCATCTTTAGCATGGGGGTCGTACGTGTGGGGAAGATGTGAACACAGAGAGACTCAGGTTCAAGTTGTTTGACCGACAGAGCTCCAGCGTTGAATCCCAAGACTTGAGTGCACAAAGTTCACGTTTCATCTTTTAGATCGCAGTCCTTGGGAAGTCACAGCTCCTCTCCCAATGCCCGTCTCCTGACCTGCAGAATGGGTACAACTAACATCTCTGGTAAACAGTGAATTATAAGCCTTGGTTCCAGCAGGGAGTGGGGTCAGGAGGGCAATGGGCTAGACCGGGTGGGCTGGCTGGGCTCAGGCCCTCAAGTGTTTTCCTAGGCAGTTGTTCGTTCATTGGCTCAATGTCACCCCAGCCTCACCCTGCAGTCAGTCTCTGTCCCATAGAAGCTCCAGACGGGACTGGCTGCCCGGCCCAGAAGGGAGGCCCAGGAGTCGTGAGCCTGTGGGGTGACACGCGGGGCCTCACGGGACTCAGGCTATGGCAGCTGCCTCCCGGCCCAGGATGGATCATTTAGCAGCCGAAGCCCCCTCCCGTGTGCAGTGGTCTGTGCTAGCTGCCTCGGTTTCTCAGAGAGTCTGATGAACGTATTTCTCCCACAGCAGTGGCTGCTTCATTTGTTTGTTCTCATAGTTTCCATTTCTCATTAGCTGCTAAATTGTCCCATGGCTGCGGATCCTGTTGCCCCTGACTCAGCCAGCGGGGGCTGTGCGGGCCTCAGGGGCTGTGGTCCCAGTACCATCCCAGTGACCCAGGGGGAGGTCAGGAGCAGTGGTGCCTGCCAGGCTCTGTCTCAGAGGATGCAAATTAGGTTAGCTCCTGTCCTCGGAGACTTCATGGGGGTAGGCAGGGGCGGAAAGTTCTGCTTGACCCCTGGCCTAGTAACTCAGTGGAACATGATGGGGTGCCCTTGGGTGGGGGGAAGAGGAGGGAAGATATGAGCTTTATTCAATGTTGTTTACTCTGTGCTAGAGGCCACAAGGAAAGGCTGGCAGCTTTCATGGGATAGAAAAAGCCAGAAGACAGTTGTCTTCATTCTGGTTGCTATAACAAATGCTTATAAACAACAAGCAGTCACTTCTCACAGTTCCGGAGGCTGGGAAGTCCAAGGTCAAGGTTCTGGTAGATTCAGTGTCTGGTGAGAGCCCACCTCCTGATTCATAAGCTCATAAACATCTGTCTTCTCACTGTGTCCCCAAGTGGTAGAAGGGGCAAGAGAGCCCTCTGGGGCCTCTTTTATTGGGGCACTAATCCCATTCATGAAGACCACATCCTCATGACCTAGTCACCCACCAAAGGCCCCGCCTCCTAATACCATCATGCTGGGGGTTAGGTTTCAACATATGAATTTTCAGGGGACACAGACATTCGGACCATGGCACCAGGGAACTGGGGATTGTACATCTCTCTGCTTCCCCAGCAACATCTAGTAGGTGTACAATGAACACCCAGCTCCTACTGATAAAAGACCAGAAAAAAGAGGGGAGGGGACTGCCTTCAGAGGCCCCCGTCCCACTTAGCCCCCAACTTTTTGTAAATCCAGCATCCCTACCCCAGCTGCTCTCCTGTGTGAATGATCACCCTCTGAAAACCTGCAGGAAATGCTAAAATCCCAGCCTGCCCATACCCACCCCTTGCTTCTCATACTTCTTGAGGCTTTTCTCTGAGCACACACTGGCCTCCCATATTTATTCAGGGAGTGGGAATTAATAGCATGGTAACTCTACCTCAAACATAATTAAGAAGGTAAATCTACTTTGGAAAAAAAAGATTTGATCGCACATCTCCAGACCAAATAAAGAAAATTTTAAGTATCTGAGATGTGCAGCATCACGGGAACTGGGTTCTGCTTCTCGCTGCCAGGAGAGCATTGCGGGGCGGGGATGGAGGTGGGAGGGAATCATCGGAGGAAGTGTCTCCTCCTGTCCCACCGGTGTAGAGATGGCGCTCAGTCTTCTCACCAGTGAAGCGATGTTCATAGTACCAGTCTTTGGTGGTTGTCTCGAGGATTGGAAATGATGCCCACTGAGCTCCCAGCTGAGGGTCTCCTCCTGAATATAAGCTCCATAAAGGCAGGATTTTGCTTGTTCCTTGAAGAATCCCATTGCCTCACACATGGTAGGTGCTTGATTAAAAAACAAAACAAAACAAAAACAAAAACATCAAACTCTGAAACCCAGAAACTGGCAGTGGCTTGCCCGGGGTCACACAGCAAGTCAGAGCAGAGTCTGGATTCAAACTAAGGACCCCTGGGGTCCTAAGCTGGGGGCTCCTTCCACTCACCCAGGAGAGGTGTGCTTTGCTGCATTCCACCAATTACTACTGTCTGTGACCTTGAAAACCGCCTTT
Source organism: Physeter macrocephalus (assembly GCF_002837175.3). NCBI lineage: Eukaryota > Metazoa > Chordata > Mammalia > Artiodactyla > Physeteridae > Physeter > Physeter macrocephalus. Next base: position 2,219,825 of record NC_041215.1, read on the forward strand.
CTTTCCCTGGACCTCAGTTTTCCCATCAGTAGAATGGGAGTATTGTTAGCGAGAGGCTCATACCTCCACCTTAGTAAACAGGCCAAGCCCTGCCCCACCTTTACCAAGAGCTGACCATTTTCTGTCCAGACTGTGGCCCACAACCTTTTCTCTACCATCATCAAAACCACCCTCTCCTCCACTTTTCTCTCTACCCTCCCCAAGGATGAAATAATGGAAGGCAAACGTTCCCCTGCTGCCAGCCTGGTCCCACCGGTCAAGCTAGAGTGAGGAGAGGAAAGGGAGCAGAGCCTCCCCCTCCCCTGCCCCACACCTGCTGAGACCTTAAGGAAAGCAGGGCGGCCCTGGGCTGATTCTCGGTGATTTAACTCTCCCTCACTCCCGCAGCGCACCTGAGTTAAAGATGACCTTGGCAAACAGCCTTATGTATTATCCGTCTGGTGCAGAGAACAGAGTCAAAGAAAACCCACTCAGAAGTCTGCAGAGCTGCTAGCGGGGTTGGGAAGGGCAGGAAAGGAAGGAGGCAGGATGGCAGGACGTGTCCCCAAGGTGTTAGGCAAGATGGATTAAGGAGAGGAGGGTCGCACTTGTGAAGCTCTGCTCTGGAAGAATCATTGCTGAGGAGAGGTTACACACCAGAGCTTCACCAGAACGGGGCTTCGCAAAGAGAGATGGGGCAACAACCAGCTCTCCCCAGACACCCACCCTCACAGCCATCCTTTGGCACTTCAGGCTGGTGGCTCAGAAAGGTAGCAGCTCTGGTCTAAACATCTCCTCCTGCCAAGGCAGGATTGTGCCGAGTGAGGAAAGCAGCCTGGCCTTGGGGCCTCCAGGCCTGGTTTCTACCATCCTGATTCTGCTGTGTGACCTTGGATGAGTCACGGTACCCGCCTGAGCACATGTTCCCTTAACTGTAAATAAGGAAAATAATACCCACTTGAGCACATGTTCCCTTAACTGTAAATAAGGAAAATAACACCCAGCTCAGGGTACGGATGGTGGAGCCATGTGGGGCAATGGTTAAGGGCAAGGACAAGGGAGTCAGGCGGCCCAAGTTCAGTGATTCAGTCACCCCTCTGAGCCCGTTTCTCCATCTGTAACATGGGCCTGGGTAGGTGTCTGCTTCCGCCTTTCCTGCTTGTACTAACCCTTGGGCTGGATAGTCTTTGTTTCTGCCTCGTCCTCCGTGTGTGCCGGGGAGGCTGACCTGGGAGGAGGCTAGCAAGGAGGGCCTGCCTCTGGCTTCTGGCTGTTCTAAATGGAGACATCAGCAGGAGACTAAGGGCAAGAGAGTGACATCAAGGTACCTGCCCCCAGGCTCCTTCCCCTGGCGTTGTAGCAGGCTGCCTGGTGGGCCCTCAAAAAAGGGCCAAGTCCCTCTCAGGCAGCTCTCTCCACCCAGATCTTTCTGTCTCTGGGTACTGACAGCTGCCCTTCACTCTTTGGATTGGGGTGTTAAAGGCACCCTCTGTTCCCTGCCCGGAGTACTGCACCATCCATGCAGTACTGCCCTCACCACTGGAAACAGTCCCTTTGTTATGCTGCCTCAGTTTACTCTATTTGAGTGGGCCTTTGTGTCCTGCTGAGACTCTGACTGAAGCAGCTGCCCCTTTGGCCCCCAGACCTGGCTCCTTTAGGTGTTTAAAGCAAGAAGAATCCCCACAACTGAGTTCAGCTCTATGCTATGCCCTGTACACCCCAGAACCTCACAACCTCACCTAATCTTTCAAATAGCCCTGGGGGGAAGCTACTGTGGTTCTTCCCATGTTGCAGATGAGGAAACTGAGGCTCCAAGAATTGTTCTCAGCCAGGGCTCTAACTATCTCTCCTTCCCCAGCTTGGGCAGAGGAGCTTCTGAGTGCATGTGGTGCAGACTTCCAAGGCATGTTCTCAGGTGGACGTGTCCTCCTCACAGCCACTTTGAGGAACATGTCAGTCTGCAGTCAGGCGAACGCTTAAGCAGGGTGATTTGATGAAGCCCACATAGCCTGACATAGCAGATGCGCCACAGATGCTAAACACTCTATTATGATTATTATTATTCCAAAACCCTTTTACAGTAGGGCGGGCGTGGGAAGTCCCCCTAAGGCCAGTTCCTCCCTCACAGCCTCACCAGCCCCTGTTCTTCTGATCACCTTGACTTTGGACTCTGCTGGGTCGGGAGCCACAGGGAGGGTCTGTCCACACACACAGTTGTTCCTCCTCCTTCACTCCTGGCCCCGTCCTTCCTCATCCCCAAGCCTGCCTCTAGGGCCCTCTGTCACCCGCTTCTCTCCTTCTCTGCATGGAGCCTAAGGGAGATGGGAGAAAACATGCCGTTACGTCTGGGATGTGAAATGTAACTAGAGTCGTGGCTTCAGCTCAGAGTGAAAGATTCAGGCCTGGCGTGAGTCAAGGTGGAATTTCGCCAGTGGGTGTGAGGGGAGTTGAGGAGGTGAGGGGTGAGGGACCCTAAGGTAGGCACCCCCCGGGCACTTCTCTGGCCCCATGACATACATGGTGTGTCATCCAGTCCTCCTTCCAGAAGTCTCCTTTGCACCAAGCTGTGTCCTTGGCACTGAAGATGCATAAATGACACCCAGGCCCTGCTCAGAAGCTCTCAGTCCATGGAGGGGACAGTCCTGAAGCAATGACCACAGCGTGCTTGGTGCTCCAGCAGACGGGAGTCCCCCTTCCTACAAGCCCAGAGAAAGACCCCTTCGCCATATTTCCTCTAAGGCAAACACCTGGCCCCTGGTGCTCACGCATTCATTCAATGAACGAGTATTACTCAGTGGATCCATTTTTGGCCACTTCTTCTCAGCCTCCTTCATTGGGTTCCCCTCCAATGGTACCCACTAAACAGTGGTTGGCCCCAGGGCTCCGGACTGCCTTCCTGTCCCTCCCTCCGTGGTTTCTTCCATTCTCCTCCCAGCCTTAAACACCATCCGTATACAATTTGCAGGACCTGAAGTCATGTGACTTCCAAAATATACCTCGACTTTCCCAATTCTTTTCACCTTCTCCATGGTCTCCCTAGCCCAAGCCAACCTCATATCTAACCTGGGCTGTTGCAATAGCTTCTGGACTGCGGCCTACAAGTCACAGTCAATTCATATATCAGGTTGTCACTCCCCAGCGTAAAAGCTTCCAATGGTTTCCCTGGGCACTTGGAGTAAAATCCACATTCCCTCCCTCTCTGTGCCCTTCCTGATGCTTCTGCAAACACCAGGCTCTTCCTGCCTCTGGCCCTTGACCTTCCCACGGCTGGCGGCTCCTTCTCAGCTTTCCGGTCTCAGCAAAACTGCCCCTCTCCTCATATTTCTGACCGTTCTAGCCAAAGTGGCCCTTGCCTCCACCAGATGTCTCATCTCATCACCCCGTTTTATTTTCCCAGGAGCGCTTATCCCAACCTAATCGTATCTTGTGAGTGTGTTCGCTTGCCTGTTGTCTGTCGCCGCCACTAGACTTCGAACCCCAGGAGAGTAAGGACCTGGTTGGCCTGTTCACCGCTGTGCCCTAGCACCTGGCCCCGAGCCTGGCACAGCATAGGTGCTCAGCAAGTAATTTGTTAAGGAGCCAATGCCAAGCGTGCCGCCAGGGTGTTGATTAACAGCCCAGGCATCTCTACAAGTTTATCTTCTGAACCCAGATCTCCCCTTTCTCAGGGCAAGTACGTTGCGTGTCAAGAACACAGGGTGAATACAAATTTATCCTCCCCAGTGACTTCATGCCCAAGGTGAAGTGAGAAGAGATTGGTTTTTTAAAATAATAATTGTCTCAACCTGGATTCTGGCTTCAGCAGCCCCACCAGCCTGCTGTGTGGACATGACCTGTTCACTTTCCCTCTCTGGGCCTGAGTTCTTTCATTGTAAAATGGGGCTCCCAATACATGCTGCTTCCCTTTTAGATCCTAGGGAAGCTTATTCCCACTCTACGCACCCAGGAAAACTCAAGTGTGAGGAAACCAGGATTTTCAGGCAAAGAAATCAGCCCAGGAGCTTTCCTGGGGCATGGCTCCCACAGCCCCCGTCCTGCAGAGAGACCAGCTGGGCTTCCTAGAGGGCATGCCTGCCCAGAAGCCATCCCCATTCCACCCTGCAAAAGTCTCTAAAGGTTTATGTTGAGGTGGCTGCTAGAGCCCAGGCATCAATACAGCCCTGGGACTGGCAAATAGAAAATGAATCCCCATTCCTCATGCAGCGTCCCGGTGGTGAGTTAGTGCAGCAATAGCTGCCGTCCGGCACTGCTACACGGATCACGGGGACTATAACTTAGCCACAGTTATGCTGGCAACCACGGTACTTTTCAGATAACAGGTGGAAAGTTCACAGAACCCACCACGTGATGAAGACGTGCCCTTCCCTTAGCACAGCACAGTGAATAGAGGTTGAGAACCGTGAGCATTGCCCCTACCTCAGTAATGAGATCTTGATAGTGACCCACCCCTAGCAGGGCCTTGAGGCTTCTGAAAGATCAGAAACACTGACAAGTTTACCAAGTTCCCATGCCTGCCCTAATGGTTGCAGGACAGCAGCTCTTTATTCAAGCTAAGCCTCCTCCAACTGCAGAAGGTGGGGTCGAAAAAAGACTCTAGCTAGATGGGCGGGCAACAGGGGTAAAGTGTGCCATCAGTGGGATAAGAACCCCAAGCACATCTCGCTGTCCCTGGTGGAGAAGGTCTTGGTGGTGACACTAAAAGATGGGCAGAAGCTGACAGATCTGGTACCTCTGACTATGCCATTCTGTGCTGGACCTGGGATGTGTCATCTCTGCCTCAGTGGTCCCATCTATAGAATGGGGATGCTAGGTGATCTCATAGGGTGACCTTAGGCGAGTGACTTCTTTATGAACCCCCGTTTCCCCAGCTATGAGATACCGTATGGGAGAGCTATAAAAACAAAATACACTATGTATATTCCATCTTGCTCAAAACGAGAATATTCTAGTATCAATCCTCTTTCCATTCCCATCTTTTTTTTTTTTTTTTTTTGTGGTACACGGGCCTCTCACTGTTGTGGCCTCTCCCGTTGTGGAGCACAGGCTCCAGAAGCACAGGCTCAGCAGCTATGGCTCACGGGCCCAGCTGCTCCGCGGCATGTGGGATCTTCCCGGACCGGGGCACGAACCCGTGTCCCCTGCATCAGCAGGCGGACTCTCAACCACTGCGCCACCAGGGAAGCCCCCCATCTATTTAAAAAAAAATTTTTTTATTATACAGCAGGTTCTTATTAGTCATCAATTTTATACACATCAGTGTATACATGTCAATCCCAATCGCACAATTCATCACACCACCACAACCACCACCCCTCCGCTTTCCCCCCTTGGTGTACATACGTTTGTTCTCTACATCTGTGTTTCAGTTTCTGCCCTGCAAACTGGTTCATCTGTACCATTTTTCTAGGTTCCACATATATGCGTTAATATACGATGCTTTTCTCTTTCTGACTTACTTCACTCTGTATGACAGTCTCTAGATCCATCCACATCTCTACAAATGACCCAATTTCGTTCCTTTTTATGGCTGAGAAATATTCCATTGTATATATGTACCACATC